>NC_048576.1:89668250-89843250 GCF_013265735.2 Oncorhynchus mykiss | reverse complement strand
CAGAGGAGGAGCTAAACAATGCAACTCCAGCAGGTCTGTCAACATATAATTGTGAAACTCACATGATCTCACCTGCAGGTCATTGACAAACTCTCCATATGATTTGTGTCCTGGTCTTTCCAAAAAAGGTAATATATCGAAAGGCATTTATACGCCCGGTGAAATGGAATTAGACTGATAGACCAGATTAACACAAACTTTATTCCATCACCAAAGGGATGGTGAGGGTTACATAGATAGAATGAGGTTAAATCTAATCATATTTGGGATTTGATTGTGTTACTAAAGATCTTCAGAAATCCCCCTCTGTTGTCTATATACTTTGAAAACTCTATAAATATCGTATAAAAAATATAATAAATTACTGATTGACATATATTTACATCTCCAATCATATATAATAACTTTTTAGACACTTGAAGGTGTTCCACATTTGATGTTTTATTTGTTTAGTGTGAGTCAATGATGATCTGGTAAAACTATCTTCAGTTCAGACAGTGGGAGAAAGAACAGGTGAGGCTGGATCCCAATAATCCCTCTGCCACTTGAGGTTACAAAGGTCAGTTTACACATTCCAAAGACAGAATACATTTCCAATCTCTGTAAAAGTCTGAAAACCTCTTCTTGAATAGAGGGAAGCATAACTAACAGAAGTCACCTTAGCCCTGCATATACAGATACTTCATTAAAATACAACATTTAAAATATGCTTTTTCATCATAGTCCTATATTTGTCTATCATGTGTATATCATGTGTAGTCTAAGCCAGAAGTCGACCCACGATTTAATTTGCTCCCCAAAAGTTGTCGTCATTTCTTTTTTAAGATTTTCAAGGATTTGAGTGGAGATCTGCTTCCCCAACCTCCCACTCTCGATGGGTTAGTATTTCTCATCTCTCCTTTAAATTGATCAAATGAGGTTCACTACCCATGGTGCTACTGACAAATCTACAAAGGTATGGCAGCTTTTAATTTAATTTGTAATCAGATCCACATCTCTGGCTTTTGAGTGACTAGAGATTATTCTTCCCGAGAACTTCATGACTCAAGCATTGCATTTGTTAATAAATGTTGACGTGGCAAATACAAAGTGTTCCATTTGCATTTGTTAATAAATGTTGAAGTGGCAAATGCATAGTGTTCCATTTACTACAGTTTTAAAAAATAATGTTTGTTGACAGAAGAGACCTCTGACACATTTTATCCACAAAACATAACTTGTGTTCTTTAACCTCAAAAGTAAACTGACTTCAAGTTGTCTTTATCAGTATCTATAGAACGTGTCAAGTAGTTTCTGTGGACACTCCCCTCAAGGTCTGAATACCCACACTTGCATCGTAAATATACTGAACAAAAATATAAACACAACATGTAAAGTGTTGGTCCCATGTTTCATGAGCTGAAATAAAAGATGCCGGAAATGTTCCATATGCAGAAAAAGCTTATTTTTCGCAAAATCTGAGCACAAATGTGTTTACATCCCTGTTCGTTAGCACCACAAATGCCTGAAGCTTCCGCGGTTGTGTTCAAATGTAGGCCTTAGCACTCATTCTGATCTCATTCCTGATGATCAGTGCTTTAGTTTATTATCTTGCTGTCCAATGGTACTGAATTTGAGATGCACCCGACTGTCCACGTTGTTCTGTGCATTAGCCTTTTGATTTGAAAAGTTTTAGTGTTTGTACTAGGCTATTTGATTTAATGTATATACACTATATATACTAAAATATGTGGACACCCCTTCAAATTTGTGGATTTGGCTATTTCAGCCACACCCGTTGCTTACAGGGAAGTAAAATCGAGAACACAGCCATGCAATCTCCATAAACAAACATTGACAGTAGAATGGTTCTGACTGAAGAACTCAGTTACTGTAAACGTGGCACCGTCATAGGATGCCACCTTTCCGACAAGTCAGTTTGTGAAATGTCTGCCCTGCCAGAGCTGCTGTAAGTGCTGTTATTGTGAAGTGGAAAGGCCTAGGAGCAACAACGTCTCAGCTGCGAAGTGGTAGGTCACACAAGGTCACAGAGTGGGACCGCTGAGTGCTGAAGCGCATAGCGTGTAAAAATCCGCTGTCCTCGGTTGCAACACTCACTACCAAGTTCCACACTGCCTCTGGAAGCAACGTCAGCACAATAACTGTTCACCAGGAGCTTCATGAAATGGGTTTCCATGGCCGAGTACCCGCACACAAGCCTAAGATCACCATGCGCAATGCCAAGGCTAGAGTGGTGTAAAGCTCACCGCCATTGTACCGGAGCAGTGGAAACGCGTTATCTGGATTGATGAATCACATTTCACCCTCTGGCAGTCCGACTGATGAATCTGGGTTTGGCGGATGCCAGGTGAATGCTACCTGTCCAATGCATAGTAGTGCCAACCGTAAAGTTTGGTGGAAATGGAATAATGGTCTGGGGCTGTTTTTGATGGTTCAGGCTTGGCTCCTTAGTTCCAGTGAAGGAAAATCTTAACGCTACAGCATTCTGCATTCAGATAATTCTGTGCTTCCAACTTTGTGGCACAAGTTTGGGGAAGGCTCTGTCCTGTTTCAGCATGACAATGCCCCCATGCACAAAGTGAGGTCCATACAGAAATGGTTTGTCGAGATCGGTGTGGAAGAACTTGACTGGCCTGCACAGAGCCCTGACATCAACCCCATCGAACACCTTTGGGATGAATTGGAATGCCGACTGTGAGCTAGGCCTAATTGCCCAACATCAGTGCCCGACCTCACTAATGCTCTTCTGGCTGAATGGAAGCAAGTCCCCGCAGCAATGTTTCAACATCTAGTGGAAAGCCTTCCCAGAGGAGTGGTGGCTGTTATAGCAGGAAAGGGGGGACCAACTCCATAATAATACCTATAATTTTGGAATGAGATGTTCAATGACATGTGTCCACCTACTTTTGGTCATATAGTGTATGTTTCACTAATAAATATGTTGAAATGGAACCAAATCTGTTTCTGTCTTCAGTCCTTTTTAAATAGGCTAGATGGGCTATATTTATTGTCTACTACGGTATAGGTCGAATGTGATAGTCTGTCTATAACCAGCCTGAGTAGGCCTATAACTCCATTCCTATTCTATTCTGAGTTTAAAGAAATCAATCAACTTGGAAATTAGTTATTATCAGGCTGGTTAATGCGATTCATGTCTGTTGAATATGGAAGAATCCTTCCTCATTCGGCCCCGCCCCAGCTACTCAGCCAATTAGGAGCCACTACTACGTTGCGGCGATGCGAAATAGTATGCCGTTTAAGTATGTTGTATGCTAGTATGGGTATTCGGATGAAGTCCTGCCACAAGTATAGTATACATATCACTGTCCATGGTTCTGAAATTGTGATATGTCTATCAAAAATATTTTCTCAAGCAATCCGAGTTGGGGCAGTTGGACATTTGAAAGTTGGTTATAAGGATCGGACCCTTTTATTTCAATTTTCACCTAAAATGACATCCCCAAATCTAACTGCCTGTAGCTCAGGACCTTAAGCAAGGATATGCATATTCTTGGTACCATATGAAAGAAAACACTTTGAAGTTTGGTTTGTGGAAATGTGAAAGGAATGTAGGAGAATATAACATATTAGATCTGGTAAAAGATAATACAAAGAAAAAAACTAGTTCATTTGTATTTTTTTGTACCATCTTTGAAATGGTACAACATGTATTATTCCAAAATGTATTATTCCAGCCGACGTGCAATTTAGATTTTGGCCACTAGATGGCAACAGTGTATGTACAACGTTTTAGACTGATCCAATGAGCCATTGCATTTCTGTTCTTGTTGTATCAAGACTGCCCAAATGTGCCTAATTTGTTCATTAATAACTGTGCATGTTCAAAACTGTGCACTCTCCTCAAACAATAGCATGGTATTATTTCAATGTAATAGCTACTGTAAATTGCACAGTGCACTTAGATTAACAAGAATTTAAGCTTTCTGCCAATATCAGATATGTCTATGTCCTGGGACATTTTATTGTTACTTACAACCTCATGCTAATCGCATTAGCCTACTTTAGCTCAACCATCCCGCAGGGGACCCACCAATCCTGAAGAGGTTTTTAATAGCTTAAATCGTTGAAGCTCAAAATTGGCTAGATGGCTACGTGTGCAGCCAGATGTAAGTTTCAGCACAAACACTGATAGATATTCTACATTTCCTCAACCAAGATCAACCTCTCACAACACAAACTGAAAATAATTAAACAAATCTTCTTGATAAGAAACAGTTGGCAAAGTTGAATCTAAACCCAGCCAATGTACAAGCAAGTAGCGCATTGGCTGTGCATTGCAGTGAGTGTACACATGCTAGCTACCTAATTATCTAGATAAACACACGAGACAGACACGTTCCTGCTCGAGCATCCAGAACAAATTCCAGCCCTATCTTTATGATGCATTGATTCAGTACACCCTCTTCTCTTCAGTCAATGCCATTTTCCTCATTCTATTTTAATCCCAATTTGCGCTGACTGATCAACAGTGTGATGTTAGTTTTCAGTGTGTTCCCAGAAATCTGAACCCAGTAAGCAGTAAGCGTTCAAAATACGTCTATTCCAGATGTTGAAGTTGGGCTCATTTTAAGTTTTGAATGAAAGGTGAAAATACGTATTTTCCTGTAGTTTAAAATATGTATTTTCCTACATTGTTTATAGTACAATATACCAAAACTATGGGCTGGAAAACGTTGGTAGAGCATGGGTGGAGTAGGCATTTTGGTGCTTGTGAATTTCCTTTCTTTTTTGGTTTCAGACCAATGCCGTCTTCTAACTTAAAACATGTTTGTTTTAAAAACAGTATATATATATATATATATATATATATAGTACTACAGTAATATAGTACTCACTCTAACCGACTATAACCACTCCAAACCTACACACCACCCCAAAATAGGTAATATTAAAGGTTTTGGTTTTTCCATATATGTTTTGAGGTTGGACTTCAGCACTTAGGGCGCACCAATTGGTGTCACCTCGTTAGTCAGTATGTGTTACACCTGTGTTGGTTGCTATCTTCTTAGAAGGAATGTATTTCACCTGTGCTGGCCAAGGTGCAATTTAAGACTGGCTGTTACAGTGCTCCAGTTGTCTTGAGAGATGTGGAGGGTCAACACCTTTAGTGGGCTCTCAGAAGATGATTTCTAGAAAAACATTATTTTGTCTGATTTCTTTGATTTGATTTTGCTCCACCTTTTTGGTTTGCTTCCTGTCTTTAAGAGTAATCAGAGACAGGGAGTTAAAAACTATGGAGTATCCGCATATGTGGGAGGGGCGTTATTGTCATATTTCCCAGCATGCTCTGTTGCAGGTAGATTCTTTGAATTGTTTGTTTCAATGTCTGTGTCTTCGCATGTATTGTACCAGTGAAAAGTTTGGACACACCTACTCATTCCAGGGTTTTTCTTTACTTGTACTATTTTCTGCATTGTAGAATAATAGTGAAGACATAAAAACGATGAAATAACACTTGGAATCACGTATTAACCATAAACGTGTCAAACAAATCAACATATATTTTATATTTTAGATTCTTCAAATTAGCCACCCTTTGCCTTGATGACAGCTTTGCACACATTCTCTCAACCAGCTTCATGAGGTTGTCACCTGGAATGCATTTCAATAAACAGGTGTTCCTTGTTAAAAGTTAATTTGTGGAATTTCTATCCTTAATGCGTTTCAGCCAATCAGTTGTGTTGTGGCAAGGTAGGGGTGGCATACAGAAGATAGCCCTATTTGGTAAAAGATCAAGTCCTTATTATGGCAAGATCAGCTCAACTGAGCAAGGAGAATGGACAGTCCATCATTACTTTAAGACATGAAGGTCAGTCAATCTGGAACGTTTCAAGAACTTTGAATATTTCCTCATGTACAGTCGCAAAACCCATCTAGCACTAAGATGAAATTGGCTCTCATGAGGACTGCCACAGGAAAGGAAGACCCAGAGTTACCTCTGCTGCAGAGGATAAGTTCATTGGAGTTACCAGCCTCAGAAATTGCAGCCCAAATAAATGCTTCACAGAGTTCAAATAATAGATACATCTCCAGATCAACTGTTCAGATGAGACTGCATGAATCAGCCCTTCATGATCAAATTGCTGCAAAGAAACCACTACTAAAGGAAACCAATAATAAGAGATTTGCTTGGGCCAAGAAACACGAGCAGTGGACATTAGACTGGTGGAAATCTGTCCTTTGGTCTGATGAGTTCAAATGTGAAAGTTTTGGTTCCAACCGCTGTGTCTTTGTGAGACGGAGAGGAGTAGTAGTTCCCACCGTGAAGCATGGAGGAGTAGGTATGATGGTGAGGGGGTGCTCAAAGCACACTTAACCAGCATGGCTACCACAGCATTCTGCAGCGATACACTTTCCCATCTGGTTTGCGCTTAGTCCCACTATCATTTGTTTTTCATCAGGACAATGATCCAAACACGTCTCCAGGCTGCGTACGGGCTATTTGACCTAGAAGGAGTGATGGAGTGCTTCATCAGATGATCTGGCCTACACAGTCACCCAACCTCAACCCAGTTGAGGTGGTTTGAGATGAGTCCGACCGCAGAGTGAAGGAAAAACAGCCAACAAGTGCTCAGTATATGTGGGAACTCAACTCAACTTCAAGACTGTTGGAAAAGCATTCCAATTGAAGTTGGTTGAGAGAATACCAAGAGTGTGCTAAGTTGTCATCAAGGCAAAGGGTGGCTACTTTGAGGAATCAAAATTATAAAATATATTTTTGTTTTGTTTAACTTTTGTGTTACTACATGATTCCATATGTGCCATTTTATAGTATTGATGTCTTCACTGTTATTCTACAATGTAGAAAATAGTATAAATTAAATTAAAACTTGCATGAGTAGGTGTGTCAACTTTTGACTGGTACTATACGTTGATTGTTTTTTATCTTATGCTACACAATGATATGTAACATACTGTACATTTTCCTAGTCTAATCTGTAAGTGGTTGGATTTATTGCAACCTTTACTGAGAAGGCTGACTTGCATTCTGAATGTAAATTGTGGGAAATGTAAAATTGCTGGAAATGATTTATCTTCAATGGATACCAATAGAGATTGGATTTCACAACCAAGCCACCATAATACGACACATTAAGAAATACATCAATTAGATTTTACAACTCAAATGGAACCATATAAACCCAAAATAGTTTTGAGTTTGACAAAATAGAAGTTGAATTAACTGTTGTGATTATATGAGTCAACATTACTCTAAATAATAAACTTTAGAATAGTGAACAAAAAAGTAAGAGATATTTACAATTAATAGTGTACAGAGGGAAATGCAATGACGCAGAGTTAAATAGCAACAATACATTTAACATATACATCTCTGAAAAAAATGACCAGAGTAGGTTTTACTCTCTTTAGACTGGGACCAAATGTTATTTGAGGCAGAGTTACATTTTCTTCAGTAAGAGTTCAATTTACTGTGATTTTTATTGTGCGGCTGTCCGTGTCACGTCCTGACCTTAGTTCCTTTTTTATGTCTCTATTTTAGTTTGGTCAGGGCGTGAGTTGGGGTGGGAATTCTATGTTTTTGTTCTATGTTTTGTATTTCTGCTTTTGGCCTGGTATGGTTCCCAATCAGAGGCAGCTGTCAATCGTTGTTTCTGATTGAGAACCATACTTAGGCAGCCTGTGTTCCCACTATGTTCCCACTAGCCAGTGTTCCCACTGTGTTCCCATGTCGTGGGTAGTTATTTTCTGTTTAGTGTGTTCAGTTCTAATAAATTAACATGGACACTTACCACGCTGCATATTGGTCTGATCTTGACTACTCTTCCTCAGACGAAGAATAGATTCGTTACAGTCCGGTACACCAGTATCTATAGGTAGACTTTATCTGTATGCTTTATCCCTCCAGCTATCCAAAAAATATGGCTCCATTTATGGTTCACTTTGGACCCAAGAAAGTGGTTGTTCTGGCAGGATACAAGATGGTCAAGCAGGCGCTGGTCAACCATGCAGAGGAGTTTGGGGACAGGGGAACGCCGCCTGTGTTCTAAGATTTCACCAGTGGACATGGTAATGTCCAAACCTGTAATCCAGTTAACTGTTGCATTCTACACAATTGTCTGTCAAGCAGGCATAGTTGGTGCTGTAACTCCAGACCCAAATATTTGACAAAGATATTATTCTCTCCTGACATGATTAATTCCTGACACCTGCACAATGTGACTTTTCTACAGGAATTCTGGTTGCCAATGGAGACTCATGGAAAGAGATGAGATGCGTTGCCGTAGCGAACCTTAGACTTTGGCATGGGCAAGAAAGGAAGTCAGGAGGAAATTCGCTACCTTATTCAATTGTTAGAAAAAACACGAGGGAAAAATTTGAAGTTACGATTTTTGAATACCCAAATAAGATAACAAATATATACATGTTCTTAGTTTTGCTAATTCTCTTTCTGTTGGGCTTTGTGACAGGTAAAGCATTTGACACAACCCAGCCAATGAATTATGATGTCTCCAATGTAATCTCCAACATTGTGTATGGCAGCAGGTTTGAATACTCTGACCCCAAGATCCAAGCCAATGAGAACCTCAGAATTAGTGGCTCTGTTTCAATGCAGGTACATGATGTTTACTTTGTTTCTCACTCTTAGAGAATAATGCCAAACTGTTCACACTTGACTAAACCAGGAAAATAAAATAAATATTCCATTTGTTGTAGGCTACATTCATGCTTTACTTTTTGTTTATGGGAAGATAGTTGTACAACATGTTCCCATGGCTGGGGCCTTGGCTGAAAACCAATAAGCTTTTGTTAAAGAATATTGACAACAAGAAGGAAATGAGGGAACTGGTGTGTGGGCTGAAGGACACCCAGAACTTCAACCGTGTCCAACCTTTTTGATAATACAAGGGTTAAAATTCTTGAAATGAATAACTTGCATCTAAGGCAGGGGTGTCAAACTCATTCATTGGAGGGCCTACTGTCTGCAGGTTTTTGTTTTTTCCTTTCAAGTAAGCCCTAAACAACCAGGTGTGGGGAGTTCCTTTCTAATTAGTGATCTTAATTATTCATCAATTAAGTACAAGGGAGAAGCAAAAACCTGCAGACACTCGGACCTCTGTGGAATGAGTTTGACACCTGTGGTCTAGGGGTTCAGTGGGTATTGAGAAATAGTAGTAACATTTTTGAGGAAATGAAGGGTTTTAAAATGTAATTGACCTTTAATGAAATCTTAGGCGCTCTCTGTCTCTCTTCCTCTGGACCTGTGTGTGGGTGTGTATGCAACACCCACCGGTAGCAAGCGCTCCAGCAGGTATATTTCACTGGTCATCCCCAAAGCCAACACTTCCTTTACCGATCACTGTACCTGAACGTACACAGCCAATCTGTAAACAGCACACCCCACTACCTCATCCCCATATTGTTACTTATCCATTTGCTCTTTGGCACCCCAGTATCTCTACTTGCACATCATCATCTGCACATCTATCACTCCAGTGTTAACGCTAAATTGTAATTATTTCGCCTCTATGGCCTATTTATTGCCTTACCTCCCTACTCTTCTGCATCTGTGCAATGAGGTATTGTCATGCTGAAACAGGAAAGGACCTTCCCCAAACGGTTGCCACAAAGTTGGAAGCACAGAATCGTCTCGAATGTCATTGTATGCTGTAGCGTTAAGATTTCCCTTCACTGGAACTAAGGGACCTAGCTAGCCCAAACTATGAAAAACAGCCCCAGACCGTTATTCCTCCTCCACCAAAATGTACAGTTGGCACCATGCATTCGGGCAGGTAGCGTTCTACTGGCGTCCGCCAAACCCAGATTCGTCCGTCGGTCTGCCAGATGGTGAAGCGTGATTCATCACTCCAGAGAACACGTTTCCACTGCTCCAGACTCCAATGGCGGCAAGCTTTACACCATGGCAATCTTAGGCTTGTGTGCATCTGCTCGGCCATGGAAACCCATTTCATGAAGCTCCCGACAAACAGTTAATGTGCTGAAGTTGCTTCCAGAGACAGTTTGGAACTCGGTAGTAAGTGCTGCAACCAGTTTTTACGCTTCAGCACTCGGCAGTCCCGTGTGGTTTACCACTTCAAGGCTGAGCTGTTGTTGTTCCTAGACATTTCTACTTCACAATAACAGCACTTACAGTTGACCGGGGCAGCTCTAGGAGAAATTTGACAAACTTACTTGTTAGAAAGGTGGCATCCTATTACGGTTCACATTGAAAGTTACTGAGCTCTTCAGTGAGGCCATTCTACTGCCAATGTTTGTCTATGGAGATTGCATGGCTGTGTGCTTGATTTCTACACCTATCGGCAATGGGTGTGGCTGAAAGAGCCGAGACCACTAATTGGAAGGGGTGTCCACATACTTTTGCATATATAGTGTACTTCCTCCATAGAGATCCTGTTAGTATTCTAATTCTTTGAACACCTCTTGGCTCTTTGCCCACTATCACATTCTAAATATAGAATTAGAACATGTACCAACAGTTCAACCAAGTGTTTTGATCTAAATTGCAAGTCAAATCACAGTTGCAATATTTTTGAAAAAATAAGGCCTAGATTTTTTGCCTGTATCGTGCAGCACTATGTGGCAGAGTGGGAATGATCTCAAATGAGTTCAACTTCTGGTTGAACTATAAACAGTATAAAATTAATCCAAATGGAAAAGCCCCACTGAAATCAATTAGAATGTATGTGGCCACCCTAGGGTAATGCACAAGTCATACAGCAAATGTAGAACTTTTATTATAATAATAATTATTATAATAATAAATAATCATATATATTTTGGCCATACCACCCAGTCCTAGGTTGTTGATGTGATTTGTAAGATTGTTTTATCTGGCTAATGTTTTCAGTTTTCAAACATTCAGTAACTAAAATTATAGAATGGATTTCAGCACATTATGCCTGCATTTAGTTGGCTAATGTTTTTTTCCCAATGGACGTCATGACTCAAGCGCCAAGTACATAGTGTTCCGTTTGCTACAGTTTTACAAATAAATGTTTGTCGACAGAAAAGACCTCTGACACAGTTTATGCACTAAACATGACTTGTGTTCTTCTACCTCAAAAGTAAACTAGCCTTCCACAAGCTTCCCACAATAAGTTGGGTGAATTTTGGCCAATTCCTCCTGACAGAGCTGGTGTAACTGAGTCAGGTTTTTAGGACTCCTTGCTCGCACACACTTTTTCAGTTCTGCCCACAAATGTTCTATAGGAATGAGGTCAGGGCTTTGTGATGACCACTCCAATACCTTGACTTTGTTGTCCTTATGCCATTTTTCCACAACTTTGGACGTATGCTTGGGGTCATTGTCCATTTGGAAGACCCATTTGCGAGCCTCGCCCTTTTCCTCCAAACATAACGATGGTCATTATGGAAACACTGTTCTATTTTTGTTTCATCAGACCAGAGGACATTTCTCCAAAAAGTACAATCTTTGTCCCCATGTGCAGTTGCAAACCGTAGTCTGGCTTTTTTTATAGTGGTTTTGGAGCAGTGGCTTCTTTCTTGCTGAGCGGTCGTTCAGGTTATGTCTATGTCGGCACAGCACCGTGATCTATCAATCCACTGGGCACACACACTGGTTGAATCAACGTTGTTTCCACGTCATTTATATTTCACACCCCACTAAAGTGTCAAATGTGAAAGACTCCCCAAAATGTGTGTATTTGTGAAAAAAGGTTGGAAATATGTATCTAATAGTTGCTAAATGACATTCAAAAGATGGTGGTTAACAGAGTCAAACCTCAAAGGTCTGTAAATGTTTATTTTTACACTTGCCTTCTTGTATCTAGTGTTGATCATGGTCTAATAAACTATGGGAATTCCTCATAGGACGAGTAACCTTCGCATAGATAAGAGCACATTTTTTTCAGAATGTTTAGTCCCTCCCCTGAGGCTGTTCCATGCTTTATAAAAGGTGATCCTCCATTGGCAGGCAGATCAATGAGCAGGAAGTAGTCACTATTTTTAGCCCTGTTAGAGCTGTTTGAAGATGTCTCTTTTAGAATGTCTTCTACAGACATCGAGCACAGTGACACTGCTGGGGGCTCTGCTGTTTCTGCTGGCCCTTTACCGCCTCTCCTCTGGTTCAAACTCTGAGGAACAGGGGAAGCAGCCTCCAGGACCCAGGCCTCTGCCCCTGCTTGGTAACATGCTCCAGCTGGATCTCAAGAGGCCCTATCACAGCCTCTGTGAGGTGAGAGGAAGTCCTGAGATTAAACTATGTTGTGGTTGTTGATATGATCTGTGACATTGTTTTATCTGGCTAAATATTTTCAAAATGTTGGTATTTTAGCAGGTATAAAACTTCCAGTTAGTTTCAATAGGCATGTATTGTCAAAGCAATATGTTGAGTACATGGTGTTTCAACCAGTTAGCAATAGCTTTTGTCAACACAGGAGCCCTCTAAAATGTTTTTATTTTGATGTGGCCCTACTTTCCACACTCGCTCTGAGTTTATGAATGTTTTCAGAGAATGTTCCTCCATTAATGTTCCATTTCAGTTGTTTTTAAATGTTAAGTGTTGTCAAATAATACAGGTGAAATGATGACCACCGTGCATTCACTCACATAATAGAGGCATTTGGCTTGAAAATCGTATCTGTCATAAATGTTAAAAGGGATTGTTGTGTGTGTTTTTACCCCTATCTTAATAGTTTTCTTGTCACAGACCAAACAACTCACCAAAATAGCTCACACATACTTTAATCCAACTTATATTGCAACAATATCACTCCTGAAGATATGTGTCAACATAGAATTATACTTTATTTGTTACAGAACTGCTTCCAACAACTTTTAGTTTGTTTTTATATTTACATTTCATTCATTGTTTACTTCACAGGGCGTTTCGTAGAACCTGCATTGTTTTAAGTCACACACTGATCTCCACAGTCTGTTTGGTTGATTTATTTTGAATAACTTCTAGATGCTTTTAGAGCTTAGTTAAAGGGACAATCAGCAGTTCAAACAAAATTTGTCATCTCTCCCATGTCCTATTCGACTAGTAGTTCTGAAATGTTTATTACTTGCCTACATTTTAATCCCTCCTCTTCATTCATTCACCTTACTGTGAAATGCTTACTTACAATCCCTTAACCAACAATGCAGTTCAAGAAATAGAGTAAAGAAAAGATTTACTAAATAAACAAAAGTAACACAACAAAATAACAAAAACGAGGCATTATACAGGGGATACTGGTACCGACGCAATGTACAGGTTAGTCGAGGTCATTTCTACATGTAGGTAGGGGTAAAGTGACTATGCATAGATATTAAACAGTGATTAGCAGCAGTGTAAAAACAAGGGGGGGGGGGTAATGTAAATAGAAGCTGTTAATGAGCCTTTTGGACCTAGACTTGGCGCTCGGATACTGCTTGCCGTGCGGTAGCAGAGAGAACAGTCTATGACTTGGGTGTCTGGAGTCTTTGACAATTTTTTGGGCCTTCCTCTGACACCGCCTAGTATATAGGTCCTGGATGGCAGGAAGCTTGGCCCCAGTGACGTACTGGGCCGTACTCTCTACCCTCTGTAGCACCTTATGGTCAGATGCCGAGCAGTTGCTATACCAGGCGGTGACGCAACCATTCAGGATGCTCTCGATGGTGCAGCTGTAGAACCTTTTGAGGATCTAGGGACCCATGCCAAATATTTTCAGTCTCCTGAGAGGGAAAGATGTTGTCGTGCTCTCTTCACTAAAATCTGCGTGCGGGTCGAGGTGAGAAATCGCTGTTCTGATATACCTAAGCTCTTTTCAGGCATAAGAGACGGGAGCAGGACATTATGTACAAAATTACCAACAATGCGAAAAAACAAACATTGTCTCTAATGAAAGTATCTGGGGCAGGCACTCTCGAAAATCCCATCTGTCGCTTGTAATTTTCTTATTATGTCTGTCGCCACACAGCCACACTTAATTCTGTCACTTACCACCCCCCCCTCCTGCCCCCAAAGGGAGGGCCAGAGGGATATTGAGAGAGCACTGCAGTTATTGTCTGAGCTAAGAGAGCAGTGCACGTTGACATCTTTTTACCAGTTGTAGGAAAGCTATTTAAATAGTCATTATGGAGACACCTATTTCCAACCCTTTTTTTCCATAAAACGTGTTAATACGTTTTTAACTAGGCAAGTCAGTTGAATACCTACCAGTATTTAAGAACAAATTCTTATTTACAATGACGGCCTACACTGGCCAAACCTGGACAACGCTGGACCAATTGTGCGCCGCACCCTATGGGACACCCAATCACAGCTGGTTGTGATACAGCCTGGCTACATCAAGAAATAATGGAGACGAAGCACTGGAAAACGACTCAGAGGGGGTTTAAACTGCATTCTAATGTTGACTGCTTAGAGAAATCCTCAATGAAACTGACATTAAATATGGAGAATGATACATTTGCCTCTGTTGGCCATCAAGTAGCCTATTCAAGTATATGCCATTATAGGCTACCATTTTGATACAATAAATATGTGGAAATGGCGATATCACTGGAGTCATTACAACTCAATGTGTGCCACTTGTGTAGCCTATCTGGTCCTGGAAAACCAACGATGGTGACAGGTGTGAGGGATAATGAGCAGCCTGATGACCTAGAGGCGAGAGAGGGAGCACACTTGACACTGCATCACACTTGACACTGCAATTTAGCAAATTAACACTGAAGTGATAGATGTTCAGATGATGATGTGCAAGTAGAAATACAGGTGTGCAAAAGAGCAAAAAATGAATTTTGAGGATGAGGTAGGTAGTTGGGTGGGCTTTTTACAGATGGGCTATGTACAGCTGCAGCGATGGGTAAGCTGCTCAGATAGCTGATGTTTAAAGTTAGTGAGGGAGATAATTCCCCAACTTCAGCAATTCATTTTAATATATACAGTGCCTTGCGAAAGTATTCGGCCCCCTTGAACTTTGCGACCTTTTGCCACATTTCAGGCTTCAAACATAAAGATATAAAACTGTATTTTTTTGTGAAGAATCAACAACAAGTGGGACACAATCATGAAGTGGAACGACATTTATTGGATATTTCAAACTTTTTTAACAAATCAAAAACTGAAAAATTGGGCGTGCAAAATTATTCAGCCCCCTTAAGTTAATACTTTGTAGCGCCACCTTTTGCTGCGATTACAGCTGTAAGTCGCTTGGGGTATGTCTCTATCAGTTTTGCACATCAAGAGACTGAAATGTTTTCCCATTCCTCCTTGCAAAACAGCTCGAGCTCAGTGAGGTTGGATGGAGAGCATTTGTGAACAGCAGTTTTCAGTTCTTTCCACAGATTCTCGATTGGATTCAGGTCTGGACATTGACTTGGCCATTCGAACACCTGGATATGTTTATTTTTTAACCATTCCATTGTAGATTTTGCTTTATGTTTTGGATCATTGTCTTGTTGGAAGACAAATCTCCGTCCCAGTCTCAGGTCTTTTGCAGACTCCATCAGGTTTTCTTCCAGAATGGTCCTGTAATTGGCTCCATCCATCTTCCCATCAATTTTAACCATCTTCCCTGTCCCTGCTGAAGAAAAGCAGGCCCAAACCATGATGCTGCCACCACCATGTTTGACAGTGGGGATGGTGTGTTCAGGGTGATGGGCTGTGTTGCTTTTACGCCAAACATAACGTTTCGCATTGTTGCCAAAAAGTTCAATTTTGGTTTCATCTGACCAGAGCACCTTCTTCCACATGTTTGGTGTGTTTCCCAGGTGGCTTGTGGCAAACTTTAAACGACACTTTTTATGGATATCTTTAAGAAATGTCTTTCTTCTTGCCACTCTTCCATAAAGGCCAGATTTGTGCAATATACGACTGATTGTTGTCCTATGGACAGAGTCTCCCACCTCAGCTGTAGATCTCTGCAGTTCATCCAGAGTGATCATGGGCCTCTTGGCTGCATCTCTGATCAGTCTTCTCCTTGTATGAGCTGAAAGTTTAGAGGGACGGCCAGGTCTTGGTAGATTTGCAGTGGTCTGATACTCCTTCCATTTCAATATTATCGCTTGCACAGTGCTCCTTGGGATGTATAAAGCTTGGGAAATCTTTTTGTATCCAAATCCGGCTTTAAACTTCTTCACAACAGTATCTCGGACCTGCCTGGTGTGTTCCTTGTTCTTCATGATGCTCTCTGCGCTTTTAACGGACCTCTGAGACTATCACAGTGCAGGTGCATTTATACGGAGACTTGATTACACACAGGTGGATTGTATTTATCATCATTAGTCATTTAGGTCAACATTGGATCATTCAGAGATCGTCACTGAACTTCTGGAGAGAGTTTGCTGCACTGAAAGTAAAGGGGCTGAATAATTTTGCACGCCCAATTTTTCAGTTTTTGATTTGTTAAAAAAGTTTGAAATATCCAATAAATGTCGTTCCACTTCATGATTGTGTCCCACTTGTTGTTGATTCTTCACAAAAAAATACAGTTTTATATCTTTATGTTTGAAGCCTGAAATTTGGCAAAAGGTCGCAAAGTTCAAGGGGGCCGAATACTTTCGCAAGGCACTGTATATATATATTTTTTAATTATTATTATTATTATTATATATATATATATATATTTGCAATTCGTTCCAGTCATTGGAAGCAGAGAACTAGAAGGAATGGCGGCCAAAGTGGGTGTTGGCTTTGGGGATGACCAGTGAAATATACCTGCTAGAGCGCGTGCTACGGGTGGGTGTTGTTATGGTGACCAGTGAGCTGAGATAGGGCGGGGCTTTACCTAGCATAGACTTATAGATGACCTGGAGTCAGTGGGTCTATGTAGCGAGGGTCAGCCGACTAGAGCATACAGGTCGCAGTGGTGGGTGGTATATGGGGCTTTGGTGACAAAATGGATGGCACTGTGATAGACTGCATCTAGTTTGCGTAGTAGAGTGTTGGAGGCTATTTTGAAAATTACATCCCCGAAGTCGAGGATCGGTAGAATAGGCAGTTTTACGAGGGTATGTTTGACAGTGTGAGTGAAGGAGGAACAGCATTGCTGTGCTTCTAATGTGAAGAAATAGCCTAATGGTTTAACATTTCAAGGTAAACATTCTGATCTGTTGCGTCAGCCACATTGCGTAAAAAAAAATGTTTAATGTTAGTGGTTGTATTAATTTGGGATCTATTGCATCCCACAACTGTCCGGAATACTTATTTCTTGAATAGAATAGGTTTACTTTTGTAATATGGGGGATAGTAGATTGACATAGGCTAGTGCTTTTGCTGTTCGTTAGGCCTACTCATCTTGTTGGCTGACGAAAAGTAAATGTGGACAGTTCTTCCAACATCTAGCCTGTGAGAAAGACCCGAACGAACACGTGATGGGATGGAGAGCATGCAGCACTCAGAAGGGCACAACAAAGGCATGGATAATTTTTAGGGTGCTTTACAGCCACAAAGAGGATGCCGCTGTGAAATTCAAGGCATTATCAAGTGCTTGTCAAATTGTGAATGAGAGATTAATGAAATGTGCACAAAGCAGAGGTCATGCCCTTCAAGCACCTTTTTTCAAATCATCAGTCATCATGCAGCCTTACTGTATTAAAAATCAAAACATATAGCACAACGTTTTGTAGAACAACTATAGAACATCTAAATGAAGCATATAGGAGTAGCTATTTCTATGTTAACCGCTCAACACAGAATATCCACGTGTGCACTACCTCCAATCGTTTGGAGAATATAGCTTTGTTCAGTTGTATTCTTTATACTATAACATATTATAAAATAATGCCTTGGAATTCTAAGTAAATCTTGTCTGCTAAATGAACTAGTGAGCCCATAGCCATATGGCATAGCCATAACAGGGCCTAACATAAGGACAACTCAGACTATGCTAATCTGTTCTTCTGAAATAGACTACATTTTATTCATGTTTCCTTTAGACCTGTTTTAAAATAGATAATGGATTTATTGTGAAGGTGTAGGCTATATTACATGGATTTATTAGACTTTTTCAAAATGTAGATGTTCCAAAGGTCTGCATCAGTGACTTATAGGCTGTGTGGAAGCCAGGAGATGGTAAATGTGTTAATGTTAATTAACCTCCATTACCATGAGACCTACATTTACTTGTGTGACAATCACCGGCTATAGCCTACTCTATTTAATTGATACCACATGCACACCTGATCTCACAGGTATGGCTACTGAACTGGAAGCAGCAACAATGACAGCGACACTTGCTACGTTTTGCATAGGTTACAGTCTACCTTTTTAGGAGAACAATTTGCAGGCAGAGACAAATGGGTAATCGATACGTATTGAAAATGAAAAGGCTCAACGCTCACCATAGTAGCCTAACCTATGCTCACCATAGTAGCCTAACCAAAGTTGCTCTCTTGACTATACTCCTTTTGAAGACAACATTCCTTCATGTCAGCTGTATGTTGGCAGTTCTCAGTCTTAGTCTATATGGTTTTTGTTCTTCCATCCCTATCAGGTGTGTTACAGAAAATATACCGTTCACAAGTCAAAACAGTTACAGCAACCGCATCAGACTACATTATGGACAGCACTTGAAAGATCCACTGTCAATGATGGTATAGCATCTGTCTTCAGGAGTAGCATCCTGACAAGACCCATTGAATGTTCTCCCCAATTGATAAAGCAACTTAGCTCAAAATGTGCACTGCACTCGCGTGACATGGTCATAACTTTCGGTGCAGCCAATGCTGTTTGTCTTCATTTTCTGGAAATCAGTGTAGTTAAATTAACACTGACTTGGAATTCTGGTAAGTAGCTTGCTAGCTAAAAGTCACAACGCAGGTAAAAAGGGCTTAGTTACCAGTTTAGTTCTGCCAAGTTCCGCTTAAGCTATGTTACTGTTTGTAAACAAAGCCGCATGATGCGTACATGTGATGATGGTTTTAAGGTGTAACATATTTAAATTAGTTAAGATTATAAGACTCTACCATTGGTGTTTAACATCTCCGGCTTTACGTGACATGGCATAAAGCCAGAGGTAATGCCTGCCTCATGAATCTAAGTGTTTGACATGGGGGGAAGGGACCAGTAACTTTATCAGCTTTTCCAATGTACCAGCTACAATACTTTTTCATTCTTGGGTCAAACTGCTATGAACTGGTTACATTCAAATATCATCCAATTTGACCAACAACATGATTTTCACTGTCCTGGACCTTTAATAAACCATGCATTTAGTCTTATTTTATGTTCTACAGCTGTCCAAGAAATATGGGTCTGTTTTCACGGTTCATTTTGGACCCACAAAAGTGGTCATCCTGGCAGGATACAAGACGGTCAATCAGGCGCTGGTCAACCATGCAGAGGAGTTTGGGGACAGGGGCATGCTTCCTGTGTTCTATGATTTCACCAATGGACATGGTAATGTAGTATATGTGAAACTTGTAATCTGATTAACTGTTGCATTCTAGACAATATTCTGTCAAGCAAGTATATTTGGTGCTACAACAACAGACCCAAATAGTTGACAAATTTATTTTCTCCTTACATGATTCATTCCTGACACCTGAACAATATTATTTTTCAATACTGGTAGGTATTCTGTTTGGCAATGGCGAATCATGGACAGAGATGAGGCGCTTTGCCCTGGCAAACCTTAGAGACTTTGGGATGGGCAAAAAAAGGATTGAAGAGAAAATCTTAGAGGAATCTCACTACCTGATTGAAGTGTTTGAAAATCACAAGGGTAAGAATTTGTAGTTCTGATTTGAAAAACAGGTTACATAATTCCCCCCCCCCCCCCCCCCTAGGTTTGCTAATTCAATTTCTGATGTCCTTTGTAACAGGTAAAGCATTCGACACATCCCAGCCATTGAATTATGCTGTCTCCAACATAATCTCCAACATTGTGTACGGCAGCAGGTTTGAATACTCTGACCCCAAGTTCAAAGCCACTGTAAATCGAGCCAACGACAACCTCCGAATTGGTGGCTCCATTTCAATACAGGTACAATATGTTTAATTTGTTTCTCACTCAGAGAATAATGGCAAACTGGTCACACTTAATTAAATAATTATTCAAATTTGTACTAGACTAAAAGAGGGTAATTCATGCTTAACTTTATGTTTACGGGGAGATAGTTGTACAACATGTTCCCCTGGCTGGGCCCTTGGCTGAAAAGCAAGAAGCTTTTGTTGAAGAATATTGAGAACAACAAGAAGGAGATGGAGGAGCTGGTGCGGGGGCTGAAGGAGACTCTCAACCCTCAGATGTGTAGAGGCTTTGTGGACTCGTTCCTCGTCCGAAAGCAAACCCTGGAGGTATGAAATCTCACTACAGTTAAAAACAAGATAACTCATGTAAAATATACTGTGTTGGTAAAATTTATATAGGTTCAGAACGTTTGTGAAACAGCACAGTTAGAAATATATGGCAAATATGAATCAAACTGAATGGTCTTCAGAGATAGATGGGTGGGTTTGAGGGTAGCTGAAGGAGAGGATTAAAAACAAACAAAATATGACTCTTTTATTGTGTCCATAAAATGTAGATATTATGTACTGTATAAGCTGGAAGTATTATTAACACTTTGTTCTAGCTAGCTATTTGTGTAGGTAGCTATCAAGTAAACAAAATTATAGAGTGTTTGTGTTTACAACACTCGAGTGTTGTTGTCCATTAATTTACTTCAATTAGGGGAGGGGTGGTAGGGTTAGGGGAAACAATAAAAGAAAATGTATTTCAAAAAGCTCTCTCGCTCACTTGCTCTCTCTCATATACACTACCACTACCACATATGGAATCATGTGTTAAACAAATCTAAATATATTTCATATTTGAGATTCTTCAAAAAGCCACTCTTTGCCTTTGATGACAGCTTTGCATTTTCTCAACCAGCTTCTGTCACACCCTGATCTTTCACCTGTCTTTCACCTGATTTTTCACCCCCACTCCAGGTGTCGCCCATCTTCCCTAATATCCCCTGTGTATTTATACCTGTGTTCTGTTTGTCTATTGCCAGTTTGTTTTATTCATACCTACCAGAGTTTTCCCTCTTGCTCCTGTCCTGTCTATAATGCCTGTTTTCTAGTTTAGAACTACTGCTAAAGCAACACTCGAGTGGTTTAAGGGAAAACATTTAAAGGTTTTGGAATGGCCTAGTCAAAGCTCAGACCTCAATCCAATTGTGAATCTGTGGTATGACTTAAAGATTGCTGTACACCAGCGGAACCCATCCAACTTGAAAGAGCTGGAGCAGTTTCGCCTTGAAGAATAGTTAGGCACGCTCTAGTTCTGTTCTTGTTTGTTTCCCGGAAAATATTTTGCATCTTCAAAGTGGTAGATCTTGTGTAAATTCAATTATACAAACCCTCCCAAAAAATATATTTTAGTCCCAAGTTTTAAAGCAACAAATTAGGAAAACTACCAAGGGGGTGAAAACTTTTGCAAGCCACTGTAAATCAAATCAAATCAAGGCAGCTTAGCCCCAGTGATGTACTGGGCCGTACGCACTAACTTCTGTAGTGCCTTGCGGTCAGAGGCCGAGCAATTGCCGTACCAGGCAGTGATGCAACCAACCCATGCCAAATCTTTTTAGTTTCCTGAGGGGGAATAGGCTTTGTCGTGCCCTCTTCATGACTGTCTTGGTATGTGTGGACCATTCTAGTTTGTTGGTGATGTGGACAGTAAGGAACTTGAAGCTCTCAACCTGCTCCACTACAGCGCCGTTGATGAGAATTGGGGCATGCTCGGTCCTCCTTTTCCTGTAGTCCACAATAATCTTCTTAGTCTTGGTTACGTTGAGGGATAGGTTGTTATTCTGGCACCACCTGGCCAAGTCTCTGACCTCCTCCCTATAGGATGTCTCGTCGTTGTCGGTGATCAGGCCTACTACTGTTGTCATCTGCAAACTTAATGATGGTGTTAGATTCATGCCAGGCCACCAGTCATGGGTGAACAGAGTACAGGAGGGGACTGAGCACGCACCCCTGAGGGGCTCCAGTGTTGAGGATCAGCGTGGCAGATGTGTTGCTACCTACCCTCACCACCTGGGAGCGACCCATCAGTTAGTCCAGGATCCAGTTGTGGAGGGAGGTGTTTAGTCCCAGGATCCTTGGCTTCGTGATGATCTTTGAGGGTGCTATTGTGTTGAACACTGAGCTGTAGTCAATGAATAGCATTCTCACGTAGGTGTTCCTTTTGTCCAGGTGGGAAAAGGCTACGTGTCTGTAGTCATTTAGGCAGGTTGCCTTAGTGTTCTTGGGCACAGGGACTATGGTGGTCTGCTTGAAACCTGTTAGTATTACAGACTCAATCAGGGACATGTTGAAAATGTCAGTGAAGACATCTGCCAGTTGGTCAGCACATGCCCAGAGCATACGTCCTGGTAATCCATCTAGCCCCGCAGCCTTGTGAATGTTGACTTGTTTAAAGGTCTTACTCACGTCAGCTGCGGAGAGCTTGATCACACAGTCGTCCGGAACAGCTGATGCTCTCATGCATGCCTCAGTGTTGCTTACCTCGAAGCGAGCATAGAAGTTATTTAGCTCGTCTGGTCAGCTCGTGTCACTGGGCAGCTCGCGGCTCTGCTTCCCTTTGTAGTCTGTAATAGTTTGCAAGCCCTGCCAAATAAGACGCGCATCGAAGCCGGTGTAGTAGGAATGAATCTCAACCCTGTAAATGTGATATTTCCATTTTCCATTTTCCATTTCATTATAAATGTGTAAAAATGTCTAAACCTGTTTTTGCTTTGTCATTATGGGGTATTGTGTGTAGATTGAGGGAAAACATTTATGTAATCAATTTTACAATTATGCTATAAATAAACAAAATGTGGAAAAAGTCAAGGGATCTGAATACTTTCCGAATGCACTGTACATATTTACAAAAACAATATGGGGGATTGGAAATGATGCTGACATTTACATTGATAGATTGTAGCTTCCATCTGCAATATTAAAGCTGATCTATTCCCCCAATAATAAAACATTTTAATTCTTTGAATGAATAACATCTAGGAATTTAGTGGGCATTGAGAATGGGTAAATGGCCCATGTGATAGAGAATGGAGAAAATATAGGAGAGATTATGTTGAAATGGCATTGGGCCCAGGCTGCTGCGGTATACACTGAGTGTACAAAACACTAGGAACATCTTCCTAATATTGAGTTGCACCCTGGTCTAATCCATGGAAACAGCATTTGTTCTTAATGTTCTGTACACTCAGAGTATGTGTTCTGGAGGCTGCAGCTAAGACTGCTACACCTTGTATGTAAAATGTGTGTAGAAGTTATATGTAAAAACACATTTTTGAAAGCACATTTTTGACCTTCGAAAAAGAATGCAAAGACTGCTAGACCAAGACTTTTGAGGGGAAAACAAATATTTTCTCCCCTTTTAAAATGCTTTTTCTGTATGTATAAGGAATCTGGCAACAAGAACTCTCACTACCATGACAACAACCTGATATCCTCTGTGGCCAACCTGTTTTCTGCTGGTACAGAGACCACAGGGACAACCCTACGCTGGTTGTTGATGCTAATGGTCAAGTACCCCCTTATACAGGGTAAGCATCAATGAGCACACAGACACACACCTTTGTACAGACATTGCAAGTGATTGTAGTAATGCAAGACAATCAAGGTGTTACTTGCTGTAAACATTTCCAAATTGCCACTTGAACCACAGACCAGTTTATAGTTTGTTTCAAATGCTTGAACACTGTGAATTAAGCTGTAATCTACATGAATGTAACTAAATGTGTTGAAATGATGACATTTCAACCAGATTTTCTCATTGGGATAATCTACATGTGTAAGGCAGCAGAGTGATAGATATATAATGGAGTTGTACTATGGTGTGGTATTTGTGGCAATAAAGGATACCGTAGCCATAGAGGACAACAGGTTCTTAACTTGGGAGGGAGAAGAGTGGCGCAAATACCTCTAAGGAGACAGTGATTGGAGTAGAATACACAATATAAATATTTATTATTAGAACAGAAAGGCAAATAAAAAAACGAGTCCAGAAATTGTCTGCAAAAAGTCTTCAGAAAGATTCTCAGAAAATGACACTTGCAAAAACATCCTTCAATGTCGAACAAATAATGCACTTCCCCCAGCCTCCATCTTGACTTCCCCAGCCTCCATCTTGACTTCCCCAGCCTCCATCTTGACTTCCCCAGCCTCCATCTTAACTTCCCCAGCCTCCATCTTAACTTCCCCAGCCTCCATCTTGACTTCCCCAGCCTCCATCTTGACTTTCCCAGCCTCCATCTTAACTTCCCCAGCCTCCATCTTAACTTCCCCAGCCTCCATCTTGACTTCCCCAGCCTCCATCTTGACTTCCCCAGCCTCCATCTTGACTTCCCCACCCTCCATCTTGACTTCCCCAGCCTCCATCTTGACTTCCCCAGCCTCCATCTTGACTTCCCCAGCCTCCAGCTTCGACAGATGTATATTTTTGTGTGTGCAGCTTTTCCTTATTTTAAGCATTTTTTGGAACATCGTTTTAGATTTTCAAGACACAGAACTCAGTGCCATTTTTAAATGCATTTTTAAAATTTACACAGACCAAAAATATAAATGCAACAATTTCAAAGATTTTACTGAAGTACAGTTCATATAAGGAAATAAGTCAATTTAAATAAATTCATTAGGGCCTAATCTATGGAGTTCACATGACTGGGAATACAGATATGCATCTGTTGGTCAGAGAGACCTTTAAAAAAGGTAGGGGTGTGGATCAGAAAACCAGTCAGTATCTGGTGTGACCACTATTTGCCTCATGCAGTGTGACAGTTGAACAAGCGGCTGATTGTGGCCTGTGGAATGTTGTCCCACTCCTCTTCAATGGCTGTGCAAAGCTGCTGGATTTTAGCGGGAACTGGAACACGCTGTCGTACACGTTGATCCAGAGAATCCCAAACATGCTCAAAGTGTGACATGTCTGGGGAGTATGCAGGCCATGGAAGAACTGGGGCATTTTCAGCTTCCGGGAATTGTGTACAGATCTTTGCGGCATGGGGCCGTGCATTGTCATGCTGAAACGTGAGGTGATGGCGGCAGATGAATGGCACGACAATGGTCTCAGGATCTCGTCATGGTATCTCTGTGCATTCAAATTGCCATCAAGAAAATGCAATTGTGTTCGTTGTCCGTAGCTTATACCTGTCCATACCATTGCCCCATGGTGGCGGTGGGGTTCTCTGTTCACAATATTGACATCTGCAAACTGCTCACCCACACGAAGCCCACACTATCTGCTATCTGCCATCTGACCAGTACAGTTGAAACCGGGATTCACCCGTGAGGAGCACACTTCTCCAGCGTACCAGTGGCCATCGAAGGTGCATTTTTGTTCAGTGTAGTTGCCTTCTCAAAAGAGCCAATACATTAATTCAAATAAAATTTTATTGGTTACATACGCGTGTTTAGCAGATGTTATTGTGGGTGTAGAGAAATGCTTGTGCTTCTAGCTCAAACAGTGCAGTAATATCTAACAAGTGATATCTAACAGTTTCATAACATACATTTGAAGTCAGAAGTTTACATACACTTAGGTTGGAGTCATTAAAACTAGTTTTTCAACCACGACAGACATTTTTTGTTAACAAACTAGAGTCTTGGCAAATCGGTTAGGACGTCTACTTTGTGCATGACAAAGTAATTTTTCCAACAAGTCTTTACAGACAGATTATTTCACTTAGAATTCACTGTATCACAATTCCAGTGGGTCAAAATTTTACATACATTAAGTTGACTGTGCCTTTAAACAGCTTGGAAAATTCCAGAAAATGATGTCATGGCTCTGGAAGCTTCTGATAGGCTAATTGACATCATTTGAGTCAATTGGAGGTGCATTTGTGGATGTATATCAAGGCCTATCTTCAAACTACGTACCTCTTTGCTTGAAATGGGGGGGGGGGGGTCGACCAAGATGTCACTACAGAGTGATAATTACAACAATTAAAATGCTAATCCTTTACACATGAACGCTCACTCATTCGGGAACAATTGCAATCAATATATATATTTACGCTCAGTGTGTCGTCTTGATCGCTGGTTAAAAGTTTGTCTCTTTCGTAGAATTGTCCGTCTCCCTCAACATGACAGTCGTTATAGAATGGATGTTTCGGCTGTTGTCGTTCTTCGCGTTCAATGACACCGAATTCCTAGCTGCAGACTAGTAATTACTATCAAAGACTTGTTCTCATTCTGTCGGTATCGATAGTCTAAGAGTTTAACCATGTGGTATGGTTAAAATATTCAGCAATGGTCTACAACCTTTGTCCTCCCCTAATGGGGAAAAACATGGTCTGGTGATAATTTCTCAAAGTTGGGTTTTATTCGGAAAGGCAGAAAAGGGCTGTCCCAGGATGTCTGACCCTAACTGGGCTCAGGGGCGGTCCTCTGACTTAGTTCAAATCCAATTCCCTTTTTGAGTTTTCCTTCATTAACTTCTTAATGTATAGGGGACGCTTGCGTCCCACTTGGCCGAAAGCCAGGGAAAATGCAGCGAGGCAAATTCAAATAAAATTATATAAAAATCAAACTTTCATTAAATCACACATGTAAGATACTAAATTAAAGCTACACTCGTTGTGAATCCAGCCGACATGTCAGATTATAAAAAGGCTTTTCGGGGGAAAGCATCAGAAGCTGTTATCTTATGATAGCACAACAATAAACAGAGGGTAGCATATTTCAACCCTGCAGGCGCTACGCAAAACGCATAAATAAAATATAAAACATGCCTTACCTTTGACAAGCTTCTTTTGTTGGCACTCCAATTATGTCCCATAAACATCACAATTGGTCCTTTTTGTTCGATTAATTCCGTCCATATATATCCAAAATTTCCATTTATTTGGCGCGTTTGATCCAGAAAAAAACAGCTTCCAAATTGCGCAACGTCACTACAAAATATTTCAAAAGTTGCCTGTAAATTTTGCCAAAACATTTCAAACTACTTTTGTAATACAACTTTAGGTATTTTTAAACGTTAATAATCGATCAAATTGAAGAAAGATCTATCTGTGTTCAATACAGGAAGACAACAAACCAAGCTACTTTTCAAGTATTGCGCAACTCTCAACAGTGTTACGCAGTTCTTAGATGGCCGTACTTCATTGGACAAATGAACCAAATTCCAAAGACTGGTGACATCCAGTGGAAGCGGTAGGAACTGAAAACATGTTATACTCACAGACATGATTCAAACAGTTTTAGAAACTTCTGAGTGTTTTCTATCCAAATCTACTAATAATATGCGTATATTATATTCTTGACATGAGTAGCAGGAAGTTGAAATTGGGCATGCTATTTATCCAAAAGTGAAAATGCTGCCCCCTATACAGTAAGAAGTTAAACAGTCCAAAATCACATTGTAAAATTGTGTAAACAGTATCATACTCACTCATTCATCTTATACAACAATTAGATGTAAACCTTATATCTGGGGCTATTATATAAACAGCATTATGGTAATGTGGCCACACTGTCTCCCATGACCTTCCCAAGTTGTGACAAATGGACTAGTTCGTAGCTGGATTCTTCACCGATCTTTTACATTTTCTCCGGAACATGAACTTTGTTCGTACCTCAAGTTCTGTGAGGTGGAAGGATTTCATTTGTCTCCATGAAAAACTACTCTCTATAACTGTGTGTCCATGAGGTCTTCTCAGGAATTTACGACCTCTGACCACAGCAGCCTAGTTGAAGGAGGAAAGGGGGGAGGCAGGGAGAGAGGGATGGGGTTGCTGTACTCAAAGAGGCCAACGTCATGACAGCAGTCTGATGGCCTTGGGATAGAAGCGTTTTTTCCAGTCTCTCGGTCACAGCTTTGATTCACCTGTACTAACCTCGCCTTTTGGCTGATAGCGGAGTGAACAGGCAGTGGCTCGGGTGGTTTATGTCCTTGATGTTCTTTTTGGCATTCCTGTGACTTCGGGTGCTGTAGGTATGCAGGAGGGCGGGACGATTGCCCCCGGTAAGGCGTTGGGCAGACAGCACCACCTCTCTGGAGCAGTTGTGGGCAGTGCACTTGCCATTCCATGCGGTGATACAGCCCGACAGGATGCTCTCAATTGTGCATCTGTATAAGTTTGAGGGCTTTAGGTGTTAAGTCAAATTTCTTTAGCCTCCCTGAGGTTGAAGAGGCGCTGTTGCACTGCCTTCACCACACTGTCTGTGTGGGTGGACCATTTCAGTTTGTCAGTGATGTGTATGCCGAGGAACTTAAATCTTTCCACCTTCTCCACTGAGGTCCCGTCGATGTGGATAGGGGGTTGCTCCCTCTGCTGTTTCCTGAAGTCCATGATCATCTCCTTAGTTTTATTGATGTTGAGTGAGAGGTCTATCCATCTATCCACGGTTTCTGGTTGGGGTTGGTTTTAATAGTCAGTGGGTACAACCTCTTCTATTCACTTCCCGATAGACACATTTACCAATACGGTGAATGAGTTTTATTGTTACCTGAAGCTACTCTGAACATATCCCAGTCTGCGTGATCAAAGCAATCTGGAAGCGTGGATACCGATTGAATAGTCCTTACCATGGGTGCTTTCTGTTTGAGTTTCTGCCTATACGAAGAGAGGAGCAAGATGGAATCATGGTCCGATTTGCCGAATGGAGGGCGGGGGAGGGCCTTATATGCATTCCGTAAGGTAATGTAACAGTGGTTGAGAGTTTTAGCCGTGCGAGTACATAGAGTTGATAGACTTTCGGAAGCCTTTTCTTCAAGTTTGCTTTGTTAAGATCCACAGCTACAAAAAATGCAGCCTCAGGATATGTGGTTTCCAGTTTGCATAAAGTCCATTGAAGTTCTTTAAGGGCCGTCGTGGTATTTGCTTGAGTGGAGGATATAGACGGCTGTGGCTATTATTGATGTAAATTCCCTCAGGAGATAGTACGGTCGGCATTTGATTGTGAGATATTCTAGTTTGGAAGGACTTGAGTTCCTGTACGTTATCACAGTTACACCGTAAGTCGTTAGTCATAAAACATATACCTCCACCCTTCTGCTTCCCGGAGAGATGTTTATTCCTGTTGGCACGATGCTTTGAGAACCCAACTGGCTTTATGGAGTCAGACAGAATATCTTGAGAGCCGTATTTCAGTGAAGCAGAGTATGTTACAATCCCTGGCGTCTCTCTGAAAAGCAACTCTCGCCTTGAGCTTGTCAACTTTATTATCCAGCGATTGGACATTAACGAGTAAAATACTCGGGAGTGGTGGGTGGTGTACATGCTTCCTAAGTTGGACCAGAAGACCACCCTGAGTACCTCTCCTCCATCAGCATTGTTTTGGGTCAGCCTCTGGAATAAGTTCAACTGCTCTAGGGAGAGCAAACAAAGGATCTGCTCCAGGTCGTAATCCTCGTGATGCTGGTAGTTCTGGTGAGTTACCGCTGCTCTAATATCCAATAGTTCTTCCCAGCTGTATGTAATGGCAGAAAACAATTCTAGAGCTAATTCTGTAAAAAAAATAGTACATAAACAAACAAAATACTGCAGTTTCCTAAGAGCTAGTTGCGATGCTGCCTTCTCTGTTGGCGCCATCTGTAACGGTTTTCTGTATGAGAAGGAGAGTCGGACCAAAATGCAGCGTGTAGATTGCGATCCATGTTTTAATAAACAAACGTAAAACACGAATCAATACAAACACTACAAAATAAAGAACGTAATGAACGTAACGAAAACCTAAACAGCCCTATCTGGTGAAAACACATAGACAGGAACAATCACCCACAAACACACAGTGAAAACCAGGCTACCTAAATATGGTTCCCAATCAGAGACAATGACGAACACCTGCCTCTGATTGAGAACCATATCAGGCCGAACATAGAACTGGACAAACTAGACATGTAACATAGAATGCCCACTCAGATCACACCCTGACCAACCAAAACATAGAAACATACAAAGCAAACTATGGTCAGGGTGTGACACCATCAGAACTAAAGATACCCTAAAAATGAAAATACAACCATCAAAATAACAAGACAACCTGCAAAAACTGGGATCCACGTGGCCAAAACAATCCCCTTTTATACACAACAGTATGTCATTTATCATTGTTTCACATTAAATGCAATTGATAAGCACTGTTTGGCAAAACACTAGACACAACTCTCTGCACAGGACACAAACCTATTGTGTACAGAATGTCAAACAAAACTAAATTAATATCACAGTCAATAACAAGTACTCCCATATCTTTTACCATTAACAGTGTTGTTGGACGTGATGTATACAATTTACTTTGTCTTGTATAGCTATTGTCTACTGTTTTACAAAAGGTGTTATACATTAAGTGTGAACTTTGAACTGTACAGAAAAGTTGACTGCTTTGGTACGTAGGTTAAGGTATCGTTCACATGGAGCCCCGTTGAAGTTATCAAGCCATCTTGTTTAAATGATAAAATCTCCAGGGTAAAGATTATTAAGATGACATTTTCTCTGAGGGTAGTAACTTTGGTCCTCCCTCCTTTCGATCTCAGACCGGGTCCTGGAGGAGATCAGCAGCGTCATAGGAAGTCGTCAGCCCTTAGCAGAGGACAGGAAGAACCTGCCCTACACTGATGCAGTGATCCATGAGACCCAGAGACTGGCCAACATTTTACCCATTGCCATCCCCCACACCACCAGCCGAGACATCACCTTCCAGGGATATTTCATCAAGAAGGGGACGCTTGTGTTTCCTCTACTGACGTCTGTCCTACAAGACGGAAGCGAATGGGAGAGCCCACACACCTTTAACCCCGCCCACTTTCTGGATGAGGAAGGTCGATTCACCAAGAGGGATGCCTTCATGCCCTTCTCTGCAGGTGAGTTCCACTGTTTCTGTATCCATACTGACTGGGTAAGTGAATCCTTCTATGAATTAGAATGTAAACACATTTTTGTGAGAATTGTGGAATTGCTTTGACCTAGGGAGAGTTTATGGTATGGAAATGTGTGTACAATTTATGTCAACTGTAGGAAATCTATGTAGACCTAATTGTTATATGTTGTCTTCCTCATTTTATCTTCTTCCAGGTCGTAGGGTGTGTCTGGGGGAGAGTCTGGCCAGGATGGAGCTCTTCCTCTTCTTCACCTCCCTCCTGCAGCGCTTTCGTTTCTCTCCTCCTCCTGGAGTAACAGAGGATGATCTGGACCTTACACCATCCGTGGGGTTCACCCTCAACCCTTCACCTCACCAGCTGTGTGCTGTGAGCCGGGTCTGAGATGAGTCTGGGCCTAATGTATATTATACATGACTTAGAACAAATGCTCCACTTTAGACAAACATGCTGAAATGGGTTACCTCACCGGCTGTACTGTGAGCCAGGTCTGAGATGAAACCAGTCCGTCCCTCAATGGTTTTGGTTTAATTTGATTGCTCTACAATCCAACAATGTAATTGATTGATACAAAGCACTGCTATTATGTACAGAATGCTTGTTGTTTTTGCTTGCTGTCCTGCCTTGTCTGGGACTGGACAGCTGTTACCAAGCTTAGCAAAGTCAATCAGTGTTCTAGCTAATGTTATCAGTAGTTGACACTAATATATACCCTTGTGGTTGTTTTTATATGACTAGTAAGCATACTTAGCAACCATCTGCTAGCTAGAACAAATAACTACCACTAAGTAGCTAGCTCCAGCAGGAGTGGAAGTTCGACTGCCTACTTCCCTCCATTAGTGGTTCCAGTTGTTGAACGAAATTTGAAACAACAAGACTGCATTTACACAGGAAACCCAATTTGGATTGTTTTCCACTGTTTAGTATTTTGACCAACCAGATCAGCTATTTTGCCTACAATTGGACAAAAGACCAGAATTGAGCTGCCTGTGTAAAAGCAGCCAAAAGGTCTCACAAAAATGTGTTTACAAACTGTGCGGTAGCTGGTGGCTAGTTTAAGGTACTCTTTCTCCATTGACCTTAGCTAGTGGTTAGCTTGAGCCACATTAGCTACTAGTGACTACTTACATATAATATATTGGAAGATTTGGGCATGAAAATCTAACTTATTGCACCTTTAAGCTTTCTTGTCCTATTCAAACAGGCCAACCAAAGGTACATAACACTAACAGTGTCTGTTATTGATAACAGCTAGGATGATTGACTCTGCTAAGCTTGATTACACCCCAAAGATAAATAAGCTAAGACGTAGGCTTCTGATTAGCCTTGGTATTAAAATCTGTTCATATACACCCCCAGGAAGAGTGACCCCTTTTTAGTTTATATCTTCTGACAAGTGAGAACCTGAAAATGACCATATCTTAGTGATCATAAATTCATAAAATGTTTGAGAATGACGTATTGTAAGGCACTTTGTGTAAATTCTATAGCAATATAAAGCTGCCGTGCGTTTGCACAATGACTAGACACTGCGTAAACAGAGCAAATTAAATGTAACCATACTAAAGTAATATACAGTATTTAAGCAATAAGGCGCGAGGGGGTGTGGAATATGGCCAATATACCATGGCTAAGGGCTGTTCTTAAGCACGATGCATCGCGGAGTGCATGGACACAGTCCTTAACCGTGGTATATTGGCCATATACCACAAATCCCCAAGGTGCCTTATTGCTATTATAAACTGGTTACCAACGTAATTAAAGCAGTAAAAATAAATGTTTTGTCATACCCATGGTGTACGGTCTGATATACCACGGCTGTCAGACAATCGGCATTCAGGGCTCGAACCACCCAGTTTATAACATCAATTATACCATTTATTTGCTGCGGGTGAATCTTTGATCCACGTCAACACAGACGACACCATTCTGTATACATTTTTCCCTTTGGACACTTTTAACAAACCTCCAAATGAGCTTCAATGCCATACAACACTCCTTCCGTGGCATCCAACTTCTCTTATGCTAGCATGCTAGTAAAACGAAATGCATGCTCTTCAACCGACCAGCATCACTACTCTGGATGGTTCTGACTGAATATGTGGACAACTATAAATACCTAGGTGTCAGGCTAGACTGTAAACTCTCCTTCCAGACTCACTTTAAGCATCTCCAATCCAAAGTTAAATCTGGAATCGGCTTCTTTTCTCGCAACAAAGCCTCCTTCACTCATGCTGCTCAACATACCCTCGTAAAACTGACCATCCTACCGATCCTTAACTTTGGCGATGTCATTTACAAAATAGCCTCCAACATTTTACTCAGGCTACATCCAGTTTGCTAACACAGTGCCATCCGTTTTGTCTCCAAAGCCCCATATACTACCCACCACTGCGACCTGTATGCTCTCGTTGGCTGGTGCTCAATACATATTTGTAGCCAATCCCACTAGCTCCTGGTCATCTACAAGTCTTTGCTAGGTAAATATCCGCCTTATCTCTGGTCACCTTAGCAACACCCACCCGTAGCACGCACTCCAATAGGTATATTTCACTGGTCATCCCCAAAGCCGATACTGGCTGCACTTGAACTGCATTTGAAAAATCTATCTAATTTAATTCATTTTGATAACTCCTTTGCTTTCTCATTTTTGTCCTTCCTCTTTTTGGCTCCACTTTTGTGTTGATACATTGCTGATTTTTAAATCCGTGATTTTCTATTCTCGACTTTCTCTCAATTTTTTGGGGCTGTTGTCTCTTGTTAGCTAGCTCAACTGTTGCTTAAAACGATGACAGAAACACTTTGGAGAATATCTGCACAATGAATCCCAGAATGCATTTCATTATCTTAATCTTGACGCTACCCATCACTGTCGCGGGATCATTTTCGTCAACAACCGCTGAATAGCATAGCGCAACAGTCAAATAATATTCTAAAAAATATTAATATTCATTAAATCACAAGTCCAATATTGCAAAACACAGCTTAGCCTTTTGTTAATCCACCTGTCGTCTCAGATTTTGAAATTATGCTTTACAGCGAAAGCAATCCAACTATTTGTGTAAGTTTATCGATAGCCCAGCATTATGTACACTTAGCATCAGGAAGCTTGGTCACAAAAATCAGAAAAGCAATCAAATGAACCGTTTACCTTTGATCTTCGGATGTTTTCACTCACGAGACTCCCAGTTACACAATTAGTTACACAACTGATTTTCGTCAGGGTTTCGCCTGCAATATCAGTTCTGTTATACTCACAGACAATATTTAGACAGTTTTGGAAACTTTAGAGTGTTTTCTATCCTAATCTGTCAATTATATAAATATTCTAGCATCTGGTCCTGAGAAATAGGCCGTTTAACTTGGGAACGTTATTTTTCCAAACATAAAAATAGTGCCCCCAAGCTTCAAGAGGTTATTGGTATTGAAGCTATTGAATAATATGATTTATTTAGCTAATTAATTAGATTTATTGTCATCAATACACTAAAATATCATACTGACTTATGTAGTGGCAAAAAAAAAAGTGTTGGTGAAACCATCATTTATCATATAGCCTACATTAAAGAAAGATCTTCTCATCAAATTGTAGACGTGATGGACCTGCGTCAACAATTAATACTTGGGCGTGGTGGGGAGGTATTCAGATCCGGGCCCATCACAGGGCCCATATATATTGCAGGCCCTGGTTTGACCGCACCGGCTAAACCTACACCACTGGCCACCAGTCTGCTTTCAGTTGTCTGTCACCATCAGGTATGTGGATGATCAGGGCTTTATTCAGGAACGTTTCTTGGGCTACTTTGATGTGTCAAGTGGGCGAGATGTGCAGTCTGTGTTTGACTTTATGAATTTTGAGATGTCTGCATTTAACTTCCTAGAGAAATTCGTCCAAACCTACGAAGGCACAGCTGTAATGGAACGTACCTGCTATTTGGATTTACAGCTATGTCCCCTCGTTACCTGATTTATGAGGTGATGAATACTCCACTCCACTACCATTGTTAACTTTCTCCTGACATGAACTGAAGCCACAACGTCTCAACTGCCCTCTCATCCACTGAACATTGAATGTTTCCCTTCCAAGCACTGTGAATACCCCTATCAATTTCCTCTCATTACTGTATGTAGAGCCAATCTCATACACAATCACATTATTACACATCAAAGATTTTACTCATTGCTTGGACTACCTCATTCTTAGCTCTTTTGTCTAACTGTGTAGTGTCTTGTGTTATTGTTTTTAGTTCCCAGTAAAATCCTGTCCTGCACTAGTCAAGCCTCTGAACACCTCAACTCATGCCACATACCCTCATTCAATCACTGATGTGATCCCATTCCAACAATGTAAGTAGCCCTCTCACTCCCATCCTCCTCAATTTTTCAAGTCACCAGCCTCCACTGGTCCCATGGGATCTTTCGTGACCACAGAGAGTCAGGACACACGTTTAACGTCCCATCTGAAAAACTGCATCCTACACAGGGCAACGTCCCCACTGGCCTGTGACATTGGGATATTTTGTTAGACCAGAGGAAAGGGTGCCCCCTACTGGCCCTCTAACTCCACTTCCAGCAGCATCTGGTCTCCCATCCAGGGACCAATCCTGCTTAGCTTCAGAAGCAAGCCAGCAGTGGGATGCAGGGTGGTGTTCTGCTCCTATGACTGAACCCTTTTGGCCATAGACTTATGTGATTTCATAGGCCTGCAAACAGTAAGTATGTTGTCACCCAATCTATCTTGAATAAGAACATTATCAATGAGATCACCAGGTATCATTGGGCTGTATTGCTAAAATGGCACATTTTTCAACCGGGCCTGGTCAAGAATCCACTTTTGTAGTTTGAATCACATGGCTCATGGAATCCAGGCAGTAGGCCTCATGATTATTTTCATTTTTCATTTTCCTTGTTTTTTATCACAGGTACAGCATTTGACACCACCCAGCCTCTAAATTACACAATCTCCAACATAATCTTGGCCATTGTCTATGGCAGCAGGTTTGAATACACTGACCCCGTAAATGCAAATTCATTTCTTAAAAATCATACAATGTGATTTTCTGGATTTTTGTTTTAGATTCCGTCTCTCTCACAGTTGAAGTGTACCTATGATAAAAATGACAGACCTCTACATGCTTTGTAAGTAGGAAACACTGCCGATTCTGCAGGTTATCAAATACTTGTTCTCTCCACTGTATGTACAAAGTTTGCTTTCATCAACCTATCATCAACCAATATTTCTCAAATCCTTTCGGGCTAAATTCCAGCTAAACTTGAGAGACCAAACTTGGATGTTAGAATCCTATTCTTTATTGGATGTGCCCTTACCCCCACAGAGATCCAATTAAGTTATCCCCCCACCCCCTACACAAAGGATCATATTTATGGTTTGTCAATCAAGAATACAGTCCCAGGGTCAGCTTCTTGGTTTGTCATTCAAGATGAAATCAAATCAAATTGTATTTGTCATATGTGCCGAATACAACTGGTGTAGACTTTACTGAGAAATGTTTCCTTACGAGCCCTTTTCATTGATGCAGAGTTTAAGAATAATAGAACAGTAACACAAGAATGGATCTACAGTATTTCCTCCATAGAGTTCCTGTTAGTATTCTAATTCTTTGAACACCTCCTGGCTTTTTGCCCACTATTACATTCTAACTATAGAATTAGAACAGGTATTATATTTCCATGATTCCAACAGTTCAACCAAGTGTTTTGATCTAAATCACAAGTCAAATCACAATTGCAATATTTTGTAAAAATTAAAAATTAAAAATAAGGCCTAGATATTTCACCTGTATCATGCAGCACTATGTGGCAGAGTGGGAATGATCTCAAATGAGATCAACTTCTGGTTGAAGTTTAGTTGAAGAGTATAAAATGAATCCAAATGGAAAAGCCCCACTGAAATCAATTAGAATGTATGTGGCCACCCTAGAGTAATGCACAACTCGTACACCAAATGTAGAACTTTTATTATAATAATAAATAATCATATATATTTTGGCCATACCACCCAGTCCTAGGTTGTTGATGTGATCTGTAAAATTGTTTAATCTGGCTAATGTTGTTCAAATGTTTTCATTTTCATCAGGTTTGGAAACATTCAGTAAGTAAAATTATAGAATGGACTTCAGCACATTATACCTGCTTTTAGCTGGCTAATGTTTTCTTCCCAAAGGACTTCATGACTCAAGCATTCCATTTGTAAAAAAATGTTGAAGTTGCAAATACATTATGTTCTATTTGCAACAGCTTTAAAAATAAATGTTTGTCAACAGAAGAGACCTCTGACACATTTTATCCACAAAACATGACTTGTGTTCTTCCTCAAAAGTAAACCGACTTCAGGTTGTCTTTATCAGTATCTATAGACACTGGCGTAACATAGTTTCTGTGGACCCCCCCAAGGTCGGAGTTCACCCCCCCACCTCCCTTAAATAAAATGAATAGAATGTGTCTGAATACCCATACTTGCATCCTAAATATACTGAACACAAATATAAACACAACATGTAAAATGTTGTAAAGTCCCATGTTTCATGAGCTGAAATTAAAGATGCTGGAAATGTTCCATATGCAGAAAAAGCTAATTTTTTTCTAAATCTGCATTTCTCTTTTGCCATCCACCTGACAGGTGTGGCATACCAAGATTCTGATTAAACAGCTTGATCATTACACAGGTGCACCTTCTGCTGGGGACAATAAAAGACCACTCTAAAATGTGCAGTTTTTGTTACACAACACAATGCCACAGATGCCTGAAGCTTATTGCGATGGTGTTCAAATGTAGGCTAAGTAGTTTTTCTCCTTAAAATGACCAAGTATTGCAGCGTAGTCTACATCTTTGAAAACAGAAGTCTTTGGGGCCAAAGTGGATTTTTGTTTTCCACTGAAAGTGTTACTTGTTCTCTTGGCCTTTATTAGAGCTTTTAAACTAAATGGTAAACCATCTTCTGATTACTGAATGTGTCGGCACCGGGGACTCAGGAAAAGGCTGCGTTATTGATGTCATGTTAATCAGGCCTTTGAATTGGAACAGATTGTTTTAGTTTTGTATTCTTGGCGACCTATTTAATCCATGTATCAAGTCTTAGCACTCATTTTGATCTTGTTCCCAATGATCAGTGCTTCAGTTTATTATCTTGCTGTCCAGCGGTACTGAATTTGAAATGCACCCGACTGTCCACGTTTTTCTGTGCAATAGCCTTTTTGATTGGAAAAGTTTTAGTGTGTACTAAGCAATGCGATTTAATGTATATACACTATATACAGTGCCTTGCGAAAGTATTCGGCCCCCTTGAACTTTGCGACCTTTTGCCACATTTCAGGCTTCAAACATAAAGATATAAAACTGTATTTTTTGTGAAGAATCAACAACAAGTGGGACACAATCATGAAGTGGAACGACATTTATTGGATATTTCAAACTTTTTTAACAAATCAAAAACTGAAAAATTGGGCGTGCAAAATTATTCAGCCCCTTTACTTTCAGTGCAGCAAACTCTCTCCAGAAGTTCAGTGAGGATCTCTGAATGATCCAATGTTGACCTAAATGACTAATGATGATAAATACAATCCACCTGTGTGTAATCAAGTCTCCGTATAAATGCACCTGCACTGTGATAGTCTCAGAGGTCCGTTAAAAGCGCAGAGAGCATCATGAAGAACAAGGAACACACCAGGCAGGTCCGAGATACTGTTGTGAAGAAGTTTAAAGCCGGATTTGGATACAAAAAGATTTCCCAAGCTTTAAACATCCCAAGGAGCACTGTGCAAGCGATAATATTGAAATGGAAGGAGTATCAGACCACTGCAAATCTACCAAGACCTGGCCGTCCCTCTAAACTTTCAGCTCATACAAGGAGAAGACTGATCAGAGATGCAGCCAAGAGGCCCATGATCACTCTGGATGAACTGCAGAGATCTACAGCTGAGGTGGGAGACTCTGTCCATAGGACAACAATCAGTCGTATATTGCACAAATCTGGCCTTTATGGAAGAGTGGCAAGAAGAAAGCCATTTCTTAAAGATATCCATAAAAAGTGTCAGTTAAAGTTTGCCACAAGCCACCTGGGAGACACACCAAACATGTGGAAGAAGGTGCTCTGGTCAGATGAAACCAAAATTGAACTTTTTGGCAACAATGCAAAATGTTATGTTTGGCGTAAAAGCAACACAGCTCATCACTCTGATCACACCATCCCCACTGTCAAACATGGTGGTGGCAGCATCATGGTTTGGGCCTGCTTTTCTTCAGCAGGGACAGGGAAGATGGTTAAAATTGATGGGAAGATGAATGGAGCCAAATACAGGACCATTCTGGAAGAAAACCTGAAGAAAGACCTGAGACTGGGAAGGAGATTTGTCTTCCAACAAGACAATGATCCAAAACATAAAGCAAAATCTACAATGGAATGGTTCAAAAATAAACATATCCAGGTGTTAGAATGGCCAAGTCAAAGTCCAGACCTGAATCCAATCGAGAATCTGTGGAAAGAACTGAAAACTGCTGTTCACAAATGCTCTCCATCCAACCTCACTGAGCTCGAGCTGTTTTGCAATGAGGAATGGGAAAACATTTCAGTCTCTTGATGTGCAAAACTGATAGAGACATACCCCAAGCGACTTACAGCTGTAATCGCAGCAAAAGGTGGCGCTACAAAGTATTAACTTAAGGGGGCTGAATAATTTTGCACGTCCAATTTTTCAGTTTTTGATTTGTTAAAAAAGTTTGAAATATCCAATAAATGTTGTTCCACTTCATGATTGTGTCCCACTTGTTGTTGATTCTTCACAAAAAAATACAGTTTTATATCTTTATGTTTGAAGCCTGAAATGTGGCAAAAGGTCGCAAAGTTCAAGGGGGCCGAATACTTTCGCAAGGCACTGTATACTAAAATATGTGGACACACCTTCAAATTAGGGGATTCGGCTATTTCAGCCACACCCGTTGCTTACAGGGGTATACAATCTCCATAGACAACCATTGGCAGTCGAATGGCCTTACTGAAGAGCTCAGTGACTGTAAATGTGGCACCGTCATAGGATGCCACTTTTACAAGTCAATTCGTTCGATTTCTGCCCTGCCAGACCTGTCCCAGCCGCAAAGTGGTAGGCCACACAAGCTCACAGAACGGGACCACCGAGTGCTGAAGCGCGTAGAGTATAAAAAGCCGCTGTCCTCAGTTGCAACACTCACTACTAAGTTCCAATCTGCCTCTGGAAGCAACGTCAGCACCACAACTGGAGCTTCATGAAATGGGTTTCCATGGTCGAGCAGCCGGACACAAGCCTAAGATCACCATGCGCAATGCCAAGGCTAGAGAGGTGTCAGTGGAAACACGTTATCTGGATTGATGAATCACGTTTCATTCTCTGGCAGTCCGACGGATGAATCTGGGTATGGCGGATGCCAGGAAAACGCTACCTATCCCAATGCATAGTGCCAACTGTAAAGTTTGGTGGAGGAGGAATAATGGTCTGGGGCTGTTTTTGATGGTTCAGGCAAGGCTCCTTAGTTCCAGTGAAGGAAAATCTTAACACTACAGCATTCTAGACAATTCTGTGCTTCCAAATTTGTGGCAAAAGTTGGGAAGGCTCTGTCTTGTTTCAGCATGACAATGCCCCGGTGCACAAAGTGAGGTCCATGCAGAAATTGTTTGTTGAGATCAGTGTGGAAGAACTTGACTGGCCTGCACAGAGCTCTGACATCAACTCCATCGAACACCTTTGGGATGAATTGGAACGCCGACTGCAAGCTAGGCCTAATCGCCCAACATCAGTGCCCGACCTCACAAATGCTCTTGTGGCTGAATGGAAGCAACTCCCCGCAGCAATGTTCCAACATCTAGTTCCCAAAAGAGTGGAGGCTGTTATAGCAGCAAAGGGGGACCAACTCCATATTAATACCTACAAGTTTGGAATGAGATGTTTGACGACAGGTGTCCACATACTTCTGGTCATATAGTGTATGTTTCACTAATAAATATGTTAAAATGGAATCAAATCTGTCTTCAGTCCTTTTTAGATGGGCTATATTGTCTACTATGGTATAGGTCGACTGTGATAGCCTGTCTATAACCAGCCTGAGGAGGCCTGTAACTCCATTCCTATTCTATTCAAAGTTGAATATGGAAAAATCTATCACGTTGTGGCCATGCAATACTTTTTACTAAACAGGACGTGATAAAAAGCATGCGACGATGAGTAAATAGTATGCCGTTTAAGTATGTAGTACGCTAGTATGGGTATTCGGATGCCACCTGCCACTCAAAGTAGAGAATCACTGTCCATGGTTCTGAAATTGTGATATGTCTATAAATGCTATCAAAAATATTTTCTCAAGCAATCAGTTGGGGCAGTTGGACATTTGAAAGTTGATTTATTAGCTTAAATTGTTGAAGCTCAAACTGGCTCGATGCTACGTGTGCAGCCAGATGTAAGTTTTAGCACAAACACTGATAGCTAGTCTACATTTCCTCAACCAAGATCAATCCCTCACAACACAAACTGTAGATAATACATTTTGTCTTACTAAGAAACAGTTGGCCATGTTGAAACCCAGCCAATGCACATGCAAGTAACGCATTGGCTGTGCATTGCAGTGAGTGTACACGTTAGCTACTGAATTATCTAAAAAAATATGTTGTGTTGCTGCTTGAGCATCCAGACCAAATTCCAGCCCTATCTTTATGATGCATTAATTCAGTACACCCTCTTCAGTCAATGCAATTTTCCTCATGCCATTTTAATCCAGATTTGTGCTGACTGATCAACAGTGTGATGTTACTTTTCAGTGTTTCCCCAGAAATCTGAACCCAGTAAGCAACAATCGTTCAAAAGACGTCTATTCCAGATGTTGAAGATGGGTTCATTTTACTTTCTGAATGAAAGGTGACAAATATGTATTTTCCAGACTGTAAAAAGTAATCTGTTTTGATACGGTTTGAATCCTGAGTAACCTGCATACATTGTTTGAATTACAATAGACATAGCAACTGAAGTGGGTCAAAACTGTCGGCTGGAAAACGTTGGTAGAGCATGGGTGGAGTAGGCATTTTGGTGCTTGTGAATTTCCTTTCTTTTTTGGGTTCAGACCAATGCCTACTTCTCACTTAAAACATGTTTGTTTTTAATATAGTACTCACTCTAACCGACTACAACCACTCCACACCTACACACCACCCCAAAATAGGTAATGTTACAGGTTTAGATTTTTCTATTTTTTTTTTACAGTGCTCCAGTTGTCTTGAGAGATGTGGAGGGTCAACACCTTTAGTTGGCATTCCGTAGTTGATTTCTCGAAAAACAATATTTTGTCTGATTTCCCTGACTGTTTTGGTTTGCTTCCTGTCCTTAAGAGTAATCAGAGGCAGGGAGTTAAAACTATGGTGTAACGGTTCTCTTGTTGTGAAGTAGAGGCGGACCAAAACGCAGCGTGGTGGTTGTTCATTGTATTTTAATGAAGACACTATACATGAACAAACTAACGAAAACAAGAAACGTGAGAACTCAAAACAGCCCGATCTGGTGCAAACACAAAGACAGGAACAATCACCCACAAACACACAGTGAAACCCAGGCTACCTAAGTATGATTCTCAATCAGAGACAACTAATGACACCTGCCTCTGATTGAGAACCATACTAGGCCGAAAACATAGAACTGCCCCACAACATAGAAAAACAAACAGACTGCCCACCCAACTCACGCCCTGACCATACTAAATAAATACAACACAAAGGAAATAGAGGTCAGAACGTGACAGTACCCCCCCCCCCCCAAAGGTGCGGACTCCGGCCGCAAAACCTTGACCTATAGGGGAGGGTCTGGGTGGGCGTCTGTCCGCGGTGGCGGCTCTGGCGCGGGACGCGGACCCCACTTCGCCATTGTCTTAGTCCGCCTTATTGTCCGCCTCCGTGGCTTACTCACCATGCCCACCCCTCTCAATGACCCCACTGGACAGAGGGGCTGCTTGGGACAGAGGGGCAGCTTCTCGGGACAGAGGGACAGCTGCTCGGGACAGAGGGGCAGCTGCTCCGGGCGGAGGGGCTCTAGCGGCCCCTGGCTGACTGGCGGCCCCTGGCTGACTGGCGGCCCCTGGCTGACTGGCGGCGCTGGCGGCCCCTGGCTGACTGGCGGCGCTGGCGGCCCCTGGCTGACTGGCGGCGCTGGCGGCCCCTGGCTGACTGGCGGCGCTGGCGGCCCCTGGCTGACTGGCGGCGCTGGCGGCCCCTGGCTGACTGGCGGCACTGGCGGCCCCTGGCTGACGGGCAGACGGGCGGCACTGGCGGCGCTGGGCAGACGGGCGGCACTGGCGGCGCTGGGCAGACGGGCGGCACTGGCGGCGCTGGGCAGACGGGCGGCGCTGGTGGCGCTGGGCAGACGGACGGCGCTGGCGGCGCTGGGCAGACGGGAAGCTCCGGCAACGCTGGGCTGAGTAGCTCTCCTAGCGCCGAACAGGCGGGAGACTCCGGCAGCGCTGGAGAGGAGGAAGGCTCTGGTAGCGCCGGAGAGGCGGAAGACTCCGGCAACGCTGGAGAGGAGAGAGCCCCTGCAAGGATGGGCCGGAGAGACAGCCTGGTACGGGGAGCTGCCACCGGAGGGCTGGTGCGTGAAGGTGGTGACGGATAGACCGGGCCGTGCAGGCGCACTGGAGCTCTTGAGCACCGAGCCTGCCCAACCTTACCCGGTTGAATAGTCCCGGTCACCCTGCCAGTGCGGTGAGGTGAAATAGCCCGCACTGGGCTATGCAGGCGAACCGGGGACACCGTGCGCAAGGCTGGTGCCATGTAAGCCGGCCCAAGGAGACGCACTGGAGACCAGATGCGTAGAGCCGGCTTCATGGCACTTGGCTCGATGCCCACTCTAGCCCGGCCGATACGCGGAGCTGGAATGTACCGCACCGGGCTGTGCACCCGCACTGGGGACACCGTGCGCTCCACAGCATAACACGGTGCCTGCCCGGTCTCTCCAGCCCCCCGGTAACCACAGGAAGTTGGCTCAGGTCTCCTACCTGGCGTAGCCATACTCCCTGTTAGCCCCCCCCCCCCAAGAAATTTTTGGGGCTGACTCCCGGGCTTCCATCCACGACGCCGCGCTGCCTCCTCATACCAGCGCCTCTCCGCTTTCGCCGCCTCCAGTTCTTCTTTGGGACAGCGATATTCTCCTGGCTGAGCCCAGGGTCCTCTTCCGTCTAATTCCTCCTCCCATGTCCATACCTCCTCGCGCTGCTCCTGCTGCTGCTTTTTCCGTTGCCCATTACCACACCGCTTGGTCCTGTTGTGGTGGGTGATTCTGTAACGGTTCTCTTGTTGTGAAGTAGAGGCGGACCAAAACGCAGCGTGGTGGTTGTTCATTGTATTTTAATGAAGACACTATACATGAACAAACTAACGAAAACAAGAAACGTGAGAACTCAAAACAGCCCGATCTGGTGCAAACACAAAGACAGGAACAATCACCCACAAACACACAGTGAAACCCAGGCTACCTAAGTATGATTCTCAATCAGAGACAACTAATGACACCTGCCTCTGATTGAGAACCATACTAGGCCGAAAACATAGAACTGCCCCACAACATAGAAAAACAAACATAGACTGCCCACCCAACTCACGCCCTGACCATACTAAATAAATACAACACAAAGGAAATAGAGGTCAGAACGTGACATATGGAGGATCCACAGACATGGGAGGGGTCTTATTGTCATACTTTCCAGCATGCTCTGTTGCAGGTAGACTTAAAAAAAAAATGTTTGTTTCAATGTCTGTGTTTTCGCACGTATTGTACCAGTCTAAAGTTTGGACACACTTACTCATTCCAGGGTTTTTCTTTACTTGTACTATTTTCTACATTGTAGAATAATAGTGATGACATCAGAACTATGAAATAAAACTTGAAATCATGTAGTAACCAAAAAAGTGTTAAATAAATCAACATTTATTTTAAATTCTTCAAAGTAGCCACCCTTTGCCTTTATGATGACAGATTTGCACACTCTTGGCAGTCTCTCAACCAGCCTTAGAATTTCAATCAACAGGTGTAACATGTTAATTTGTTTAATTTCTTTCCTTCTTAATAATGCATTTCAGCCAATCAGTTGTGTTGTGACAATATAGGGGTTTTATACAGAAGATAGCCCTATTTGATAAAAGAACAAGTCCATAGGAAAGCAAGACCCAGTTTCCTCTGCTGCAGAGGATAAGAAATTGCAGCCCAATTTAATGCTTCAGAGTTCAAGTAACACACATCGCAACATCAACTGTTCAGAGGAGACTGTGTGAATCAGGCCTTCATGGTTGAATAGCTGCAAAGAAACCACTACTAAAGAACACCAATAATAAGAAGAGACTTGCTTGGGCCAAGAAACGCAAGCAAAGGAAAATTAGCCAACAAGTGCTCAGCATCTATGGAAATATCCTTCAAGACAGTTAGAAAAGCATTCCAGGTGAAGCTGGTTGAGAGAATGCCAAGATTGTGCAAAGCTGTCATCAAGGCAAAGGATGGCTTCTTTAAAAAATCTAAAATCTAAAATATATTTTGATTTGTTTAACACTTTATTGGTTATTACACGATTCCATGTGTTTTTTTCATAGTTTTGATGTCTTAACTATTATTGTACAATGTAGATAATAGTTTTGAATGAATGAGTAGGTGTGTCCAAAATGTTGACTGGTACTGTACATTGATTGTTTTTTTATTATCTTATGCTACACAATGCAATGTGTTGTGGCAGAATCAGAATTCTTTAGGTAACATTGATAAATAAGATGTTTTATGAATGTTCATAAGTATGCTTATGTGGGTAAAGTTACTTGGGCCCCAGAGAGGGGAGAGGTCAGGTTTGTCTTCTCTGTGAATGTGTCTGTACCTATTCCTAAACCATGTGAAGGGATGGTGTGATTAATGGGGAAGCAGTTAGTTGGCTCCACAATGTCTGTGTGCCAGTCACTCCTCTCCGTAAGCTTGTCCAGGAGGGGTTGTATTTTTGATGGGAATATCTAGAATTGACAATTGATATATGCCATTGAATGAGGTAATGTTTTGGTCCTAAGTGGTACCAAGAATGAGATAGAACTTTGTCTAAGTGAGCAAACTGAACAATAATTTATAGCTAAATACTGTCTGGCGATGGGATACTCCTCTCTCAAGTAAAATCTTAACTCGTGAAAGTTCCTATTATCTGTGGTTTGTCATGTCGACTAGAGGGGTGGATCTTTGCTAGAAAGGATCTCAGTTGCCATCATGTTGACACTCAGATAATTAATGTATGGACACTGAATTGACCTGAGAGTCACAGGGCTATGGTGAAGCTCATATATAATTTAAATATGCCCTTTATGATATAACTCTGACTTGTGTGTGGTTTGCTCTCTCATGATTTTGTAATACAGGACATTTCCACGACATGTAACATACATTTTCATAAACTAATCTAATCTGTAGGTGGTTGGATTTATTGCAACCTTTACTGAGAAGGCTGACTTGCATTCTGAATGTAAATTGTGGGTAATGTAAAATTGCTGGAAATTATTTATCTTAATTAAATTGATACCAATAGAGATTGGATTTCACAAACAAGCCACCCTAATATGACACATTAAGAAATATGTAAATTTGATTTTGCAACTGAAATGGGACCATATAAACCACAAAATAGTGTTGTTTGATTAAATAGAAGTTTAACTCGTGATTATACTGTGAGTAAACATTGCTCTAAATAATTAACATTAGAACACTGAACAACCGTTATTTTCAATTAATAGTGTACATAGTGAAATACAATGACGCAGAGTTAAATATCAATAATAAATTGAGCGTATACAGTTGAGGTCGGAAGATTACACACACCTTAGCCAAATACATTTAAACTCAGTTTTTCACAATTCCTGATAATTGAATATTGATAATTTGATATGATATCAATATTGTTTAATATCAATATCAGCAAGGCATATTGTGATGTCAGTTTTCTTTAACCTGTTAACCTGTACTATTCTGTAAAAAGAATACATTACTTTTCCTGCATACACAAAACTCTCAGACTTTTTCACAGACCTTTCACTTATTATATTTAATTGCCTGTTGATGGTCCATCAAACTGGTTAGGTAGGAATATGCTACCAAAAAATTCACATCCGTGGGAAGTAGGGGTGCTGAGAAACATGTACAAAAACAAAAGCCGTATTTTTTCACAAAAGTAGTGCACTGGGCCTTTAATACTCCTGTATCAGTGGACCAATATAGACGTCTGTAGAGCAGGGAAGATTTTCACATTTTTGTCCTTGATTCCCCCCCCCCCAGTTTTATTGATTGCACTGAAACAGCCATTGTCTAGTGAGAAAGTCTTTTAAAAAACTGGGTGGACTGGATGAGCAGACTGTACCTGGATTGATGCAGAACCTGTAAGAACCGATTAACAGAGCAGATTAACACTGGAGTGATAGATGAGCAGATGATGGTGTGTAAGTAGTGATCATGGTTTGGAAAATAGCAGCAAAGTAAATAAAAACAGTATGGGGATGAGGTAGGTAGATTGGGTGGGCTATTTACAGATGGACTATGTACAGCTGCAGCGATTGGTTAGCTGCTCAGATAGCTGATGTTTAAAGTTAGTGAGGGAAATGTAAGTCTCCAGCTTCAGCGATTTTTGCAATTCGTTCCAGTCACTGGCAGCAGAGAACTGGAAGGAAAGGCGGCCAAAGGGGGTGTTGGCTTTGGGGATGACCAGTGAGATATACCTGCTGGAGCGCTTGCTACGGGTGGGTGTTGTTATTGTGATCAGTGAGCTGAGATAAGGCGGAGCTTTACTTAGCAAAGACTTATAGATGAACTGGAGCCAGTGGGTCTGGCGACGAATATGTAGCGAGGGCCAGCCGACTAGAGCATGCAGGTCACAGTGGTGGGTGGTATAAGGTGCTTTGGTAACAAAACGGATGGCACTGTGATAGACTACATCCAATTTGCTGAGTAGAGTATTGGAAGCTATTTTGTAGATGACATCGCCAAAGTCGAGGATCGGTAGGATAGTCAGTTTTACAAGGGTAAGTTTGACAGCGTGAGTGAAGGAGGCTTTGTTGCAAAATAGGAAGCCGATTCTAGATTTGATTTTGGATTGGAGATGATTGATATGAGTCTGGAAGGTGAGTTTACAGTCTAGCCAGACACCTAGGTATTTGTAGTTGTCCACGTATTCTAGGTTAGAACCGTCCAGAGCAGTGATGCTAGTTGGGCGGGTGGGTGCGGGCAGCGAACGGTTGAAGAGCATCCATTTGGTTTTGCTAGCGTTTAAGAGCAGTTGGAGGCCACGGAAGGAGTGTTGTATGGCATTGAAGTTCGTTTCGAGGTTAGTTAACACAGTGTCCAAAGATGTATACAGAATGGTGTCGTCTGCATAGAGGTGGATCAGGGAATCACCCGCAGCAAGAGCGACATCATTGATATATACAGAGAAAAGAGTCGGCCCGAGAATTGAACCCTGTGATACCCACATAGAAACTGTCAGAGGTTCGGACAACAGGCTCTCCGATTTGACACACTGAACTCTGTCTGCGAAGTAGTTGGTGAACCAGGCGAGGCAGTCATTTGAGAAACCAAGGCCATTGAGTCTGCCGATAAGAATACGGTGATTGACCGAGTCGAAAGCCTTGGCCAGGTCAATGAAGACGGCTGCACAGTACTGTCTTTTATCAATGCCGGTTATGATATCGTTTAGTACCTTGAGCGTGGCTGAGGTGCACCCATGACCAGCTCGGAAACCGGATTGCACAGCGGAGAAGGTACGGCGTTCGAAATGGTCAGTGATCTGTTTTTATTAACTTGGCTTTCAAAGACTTTAGAAAGGCAGGGCAGGATGGATATAGGTCTATAACAGTTTGGGTCTAGAGTGTCATCCACTTTGAAGAGGGGGGTGACCGCGGCAGCTTTCCAATCTTTAGGGATCTCGGACGATATGAAAGAGAGGTTGAACAGACTGGTAATAGGGGTTGCAACAATGGCGGCGGATCATTTTAGAAAGAGAGGGTCTAGATTGTCTAGCCCAGCTGATTTGTACGGGTCCAGGTTTTGCAGCTCTTTCAGAACATCTGCGATCTGGATTTGGGTGAAGGAGAAGCTGGGGAGGCTCGGGCAAGTAGCTGCGGGGGGTGCGGAGCTGTTGGCCGGGTTAGCCAGGAGGAAAGCATGGCCAGCCGTAGAGAAATGCTGATTGAAATTTTTGATTATCATGGATTTATTGGTGGTGACCGTGTTGCCTGGCCTCAGTGCAGTGGGCAGCTGGGAGGAGGTGCTCTTGTTCTCCATGGACTTTACAGTGTCCCAAAACTTTTTGGAGTTAGAGCTACAGGATGCAAATTTCTGTTTGAAAAAGCTAGCCTTTGCTTTCCTGACTGACAGTGTGTATTTGTTCCTGACTTCCCTGAACAGTTGCATATTGTGGGGACTGTTCGATGCTATTGCAGTCCGCCACAGGATGTTTTTGTCCTGGTCAAGGGCAGTCAGGTCTGGAGTGAACCAAGGGCTACATTTGTTCTTAGTTCTACATTTTTTGATAGGGGCATGCTTATTTAAGATGGTGAGGAAATTACTTTTAAAGAACGACCAGGCATCCTAGACTGACGGGATGAGGTCAATATCCTTCCAGGATACCTGGGCCAGGTCGATTAGAAAGGCCTGCTCGCAGAAGTGTTTTAGGGAGCGGTGATGACGGTGGTCGTACAAAATAATCTTTCTAGAACTGACACAATCACTAAACAAGCTAACTAATGTATCTATTTACTAATAATATATATATTTTTAAAGGCAATTAGGGCTACACATCTCTTACACAAATACATTATGCTAATTCTACTACTACATTGTAGAGATACCGGTATTGTACAAACACTTCAATCAGGTAGTGAATTTCCTCTAAGATTTTCTCCTTGCTCAGTATCTTGCCCATCCCAAAGTCTCTAAGGTCTGTCAGGGCAAAGAGCCTCTTCTCTTTCCATGAGTCTCCATTGGCAAACAGAATCCCTGTAAAGAAGGTAGTCGGTTTCTATGACAATACAAAGTGAAATAAAAAAAACATAATATATTCACAATAATATGCCATTTCATAATTATTTGACTCTTTCATAATAATTATCATATGCCAAGAAAATTAACAATCTACCAAATGATCTATGCATCCTTTCTGGGCATGATCATCTGTAAATGCTAATTAATCATAGACATTTATATTATTTGCAGAGGATTAGTATAAGAACCTTTGATGGATTTGCTTTCAATGAGAATAATATATCTATAACTCACATTTCTATGTGAATTTGGTCAGGTTGCCCAAAAACGTACCCATTGCAGCTTTAAAATAAGACTCCAGAGAAAATCCCACTTTTAAAAGTTAATATTCTGTTAACTTATACCCACATAATGTTGTTGACTCCAACCTTGATGCCTAACATAAAAATGCCAAAAAGTAGTTGACTCGCATTAATATTTTGGTATAAGCCCACACAATTTTGTTGTGGTACGCCCACATCATTCCAACACAGAAAAGCTTATATTTAACATGCTCAATTACAATTGTTTTGGAATGGAAAATATGTTACTCATATTGTAACTAATTATCAGTCATATTTCATAGATATCTGGAAACACTGGACAATTATTTTAAGATGATTTGGACATAAAATGCAAAACAAGCTGATATATGGGGACATTGACTTGTATTGGATTAGCTGTTGTAGACAGTGGCCAGGTAAACAAAACTAAAGCATGGATTGCTGTCTTAGCTTGTCCATAGACTGCATACAGGGTAAGGAAACCCAATATGTAATTTTGGTGAACTCTCTTTAAGAATGTGACAAAGTCAGAATAAATCAAATATCATTACCATGTCCTTGGTTTAGTTCACTGAGCACAGGAGTGATGTCCCTGTCCCCAAAGTCCTCTGCCTGATTGACCAGCGCCTGCTTAACCATCTTGTATCCTGCCAGAACAACCACTTTCTTGGGTCCAAAGTGAATCGTAAAGATGGAGCCCTATTTCTTGGAGAGCTGGACAGAAAAAGCATACATAAAGTACACAGTTATGCCTCATAGTCATATATGAATAAGCACAAAATAGGACATCACATATGGCTTGGTAAACAGGGGTTTACAGTTGAGGTCAGACCTGGGTTCAAATACTATTCACTGTATTTTAAAGACCTTAAAAAACAAAATATGTATTTAGACAAATCTTCTTACATTATGTATTTGAACCCAGGTCTGTTTTGTTAACAAGATCCCTGAATGAATATTCCTAGGGTGCATCTCAATATTCTAAAGTGGCCTCATCTCTTTCCTTGCAATGCTTTGGTCACTGTCACAAAGTATTTTGGCCATAGCCTGGTCCCAGCAAAAAAACAGATCTGGGACCAGGCTATTTGGACAGGACATATCTATTGAAATACATTACAGAATACAACATTAAACAACATTAACCTGCTAAAAGCATATACAATGTGTGGAAGTCTTCTATCAATTTGCTTACTGAACTTTTCAAACCTGGTGAAATAGCAAGAAAACTACATAAGTGAGATAAAACAGATAACATCTTACAGATCAAATCAATAACCTCAACAGTTTTCTCTGAAAGCAACGGAGGACTTCATCTTACCTCGCAGAGAGAGTGATAGGGCTTCTTGAGATCCAGCTGGAGCATGTTGCCAAGCAGGGGCAGTGGCCTGGGTCTTGGAGGCTCCATCCCCTTTTCCTCAGAGTTGGAACCAGAGAAGAAGAGGTAGAAGACCAGCAGAAACAGCACAGCCCCCAGCAGTGTCACAGTGCTGGGAGCCTGGAGGAGAAGACCTCCCATAAGAGCCATGGATCTCCACAAGCAGTGCTGTAAGATCAGACAGTGATGTGGAATTGGGAAAAGTGAGTGCCCAACATAATGACTGTCTTACATACAGTTGAAGTCAGAAGTCTACATACACTTAGGTTGGAGTCATTAAAACTTGTTTTTCAACCACTCTTGTTAACAAACTATAGTTTTGGCAAGTCGGTTAGGTAATGTTCTTCGTGCATGACACAAGTCATTTTTCCAACAATTGTTTATAATTGTTTATTCTCACTGTATCACAATTCCAGTGGGTCAGAAGTTTACATACACTAAGTTGACTGTGCCTTTAAACAGCTTGGAACATTCCAGAAAATTGTCATGCCTTTAGAAGCTTCCGATAGGCTAACTGACATAATTTTAGTCAATTGGAGGTTTTCCTGTGGATGTACTTCAAGGACTACCTTCAAACTCAGTGCCTCTTTGCTTGACATCATGGGATAATTTTTAAAAAATCAGCCAAGACCTCAGAAAAATAATTGTAGACCTCCAAAAGTCAGCAATTTCCAAATGCCTGAAGGTACCACATTCATCTGTACAAACAATAGTACGCAATTATAAACACCATGGGACCACGCAGCCATCATACCGCTCAGGAAGAAGATGTGTTCTGTCTCCTAGAGATGAACGTACTTTGGTGTGAAAAGTGCAAATCAATCCCAGAACAACAGTAATGGACCTTGTGAAGATGCTGGAGGAAACCGGTACAAAAGTATCTATATCCACAGTAAAACGAGTCCTATATCGACATAACCTGAAAGGCCGCTCAGCAAGGAAGAAGCCACTGCTCCAAAACCGCCATAAAAAAAAGCCAGACTACAGTTTGCAACTGCATATCGTACTTTTTGAAGAAATGTCCTCTGGTCTGATGAAACAAAAATAGAACTGTTTGGCCATAATGACCATCCTTATGTTTGGAGGAAAAAGGGTAGGCATTTCAAGTCGAAGAACACCATCCCAACCGTGAAGCACGGGGGTGGCAGCATCATGTTGTGGAGGTGCTTTGTTGCAGGAGGGACTTGTGCCCTTCACAAAATAGATGGCTGCATGAGGAGGGGAAATTATGTGGATATATTGAAGCAACATCTCGAGACATCAGTCAGGAAGTTAAAGTTTGGTGGTCATTTTCCATCCCGTGGTCACCTCTTCACTGTTGACGTTGAGACTGGTGTTTTGCAGGTACTATCTAATGAAGCTGCCAGTTGAGGACTTGAGGCGTCTGTTTCTCAAACTAGACAATAATGTACTTGTCTTCTGGCTCAGTTGTGCACCGGGGGCCTCCCACTCCTTTCGATTCTGGTTAGAGCCAGTTTGCGCTGTTCTGTGAAGGGAGAAGTACACAGCGGTGTACAAGATCTCAGTTTCTCGGATGGAATAGACTTCATCTCTCAGAACAATTGTTAAGTTAGATTACTTGTTGGTTATTACTGCATTGTCAGAACTAGAAGCACAAGCATTTCTCTACACTCACATTAACATCTGCTAACCATGTGTATGTGATAAATACAATTTGATTTGATTTAACTGACAAGATTCAGAAGAAAGGTCTTTGTTTCTGGCCATTTTGAGCCTGTATGTCACACCCTGACCTTAGAGAGCCTTTATATTTCTCTATTTGGTTAGGTCGGGGTGTGATTTGGGTGGGCATTCTAGTTTGTCTATTTCTTGGTTGGTCGGATATGGTTCCCAATCAGAGGCAGCTGTCTATCGTTGTCTCTGATTGGGGATCATACTTAGGCAGCCCTTTTTCCCCACCTTAGTTTGTGGGATCTTGTTTTTGTATTGTTGCTTTCCAGCCCTACAGAACTGTGCGTTTCATTTTGTATTTGTTATTTTTTCGGTGTCATCAATAAAAGAAAGATGTACGCCTACCACGCTGCACCTTGGTCTCCTCATTCCGGCTACGAACGTAACACTGTAATCAAACCCACAAATGGTGATGCTCCAGATACTCAACTAGTCAAAAGAAGGCCAGTTTTATTGCTTCTTTAATCAGTACAACAGTTTCCAGTTGTGCTAACATAATTGCAAAAGGGTTTTCTAATGATCAATTAGCCTTTTAAAATTATAAACTTGAATTAGCTAACATGTGGCATTGGATCATAGAAGTGATGGTTGCTGATAATGGGCCTATTTACGCCTATGTAGATATTCCATTAACCTTTTGCGTGTAGGGGGCAGTATTTTCGTTTTTGAAACTGCCTATTCTCAGCCCCAGAAACTAGAATATGCATATAATTGTCAGATTAGGATAGAAAACACTAAAGTGTCCAAAACTGTCAAAATATTGTCTGTGAGTATAACATAAATGATATTGCAGGCGAAAACCTGAGGAAAATCCAATCAGGAAGTGCCTCTTATTTTGAAACTTCTGTTCCTATGCATGCCTATCCTCCATTTAAAGGGATATCAACCAGATTCCTTTTTTCTATGGCTTCCCTAAGGTGTCAACAGTCTTTAGACAGTTTCAGGCTTTTATTTTGAAAAATGCGCGCGAAAGATCACATTGCGTAAGTGGATAGGTGGGGTCTCTCAGAGTGAGTTTTGCACAAAAGAGTAAAGGGGTCATTGTTTCTCCCTGTCCTATTGAAAAACCTACACTCCCGGTTGATATATTATCGAATATACACTGCTCAAAAAAATAAAGGGAACACTTAAACAACACAATGTAACTCCAAGTCAATCACACTTCTGTGAAATCAAACTGTCCACTTAGGAAGCAACACTGATTGACAATACATTTCACATGCTGTTGTGCAAATGGAATAGATAACAGGTGGAAATTATAGGCAATTAGCAAGACACCCCCAATAAAGGAGTGGTTCTGCAGTTGGTGACCACAGACCACTTCTCAGTTCCTATGCTTCCTGGCTGATGTTTTGGTCACTTTTGAATGCTGGCGGTGCTTTCACTCTAGTTGTAGCATGAGACGGAGTCTACAACCCACACAAGTGGCTCAGGTAGTGCAGCTCATCCAGGATGGCACATCAATGCGAGCTGTGGCAAGAAGGTTTGCTGTGTCTGTCTGCGTAGTGTCCAGAGCATGGAGGCGCTACCAGGAGACAGGCCAGTACATCAGGAGACGTGGAGGAGGCCGTAGGAGGGCAACAGCCCAGCAGCAGGACCGCTACCTCCGCCTTTGTGCAAGGAGGAGCAGGAGGAGTACTGCCAGAGCCCTGCAAAATGACCTCCAGCAGGCCACAAATGTGCATGTGTCTGCTTAAACGGTCAGAAACAGACTCCATGAGGGTGGTATGAGGGCCCGACGTCCACAGGTGGGGGTTGTGCTTACAGCCCAACACCGTGCAGGATGTTTGGCATTTGCCAGAGAACACCAAGATTGGCAAATTCGCCACTGGCGCCCTGTGCTCTTCACAGATGAAAGCAGGTTCACACTGAGCACATGTGACAGACGTGACAGAGTCTGGAGACGCCGTGGAGAACGTTCTGCTGCCTGCAACATCCTCCAGCATGACCGGTTTGGCGGTGGGTCAGTCATGGTGTGGGGTGGCATTTCTTTGGGGGGCCGCACAGCCCTCCATGTGCTCGCCAGAGGTAGCCTGACTGCCATTAGGTACCGTATGCTGGTGCGGTTGGCCCTGGGTTCCTCCTAATGCAAGACAATGCTAGACCTCATGTGGCTGGAGTGTGTCAGCAGTTCCTGCAAGAGGAAGGCATTGATGCTATGGACTGGCCCGCCCATTCCCCAGACCTGAATCCAATTGAGCACATCTGGGACATCATGTCTCGCTCCATCCACCAACGCCACGTTGCACCACAGACTGTCCAGGAGTTGGCAGATGCTTTAGTCCAGGTCTGGGAGGAGATCCCTCAGGAGACCATCCGCCACCTCATCAGGAGCATGCCCAGGCGTTGTAGGGAGGTCATACAGGCACATGGAGGCCACACACACTACTGAGCCTCATTTTGACTTGTTTTAAGGACATTACATCAAAGTTGGATCAGCCTGTAGTGTGGTTTTCCACTTTAATTTTGAGTGTGACTCCAAATCCAGACCTCCAAGGGTTGATAAATTTGATTTCCAAATCAAATCATATCAAATTGTATTTGTCACATACACATGGTTAGCAGATGTTAATGCGAGTGTAGCGAAATGCTTGTGCTTCTAGTTCCGACAATGCAGTAGTAACCAACGAGTAATCTAGCTAACAATTCCAAAACTACTACCTTATACACACAAGTGTAAAGGGATAAAGATAAAGATATATGAATGAGTGATGGTACAGAGTGGCATAGGCAAGATGCAGTAGACGGTATTGAGTACAGTATATACATATGAGATGAGTATGTAAACAAAGTGGCATAGTTTAAAGTGGCTAGTGATACATGTATTACATAAAGTTGCATTAGATGATATAGAGTACAGTATATACGTATACATATGAGATAAATAATGTAGGGTACGTAAACATTATATTAAGTAGCATTGTTTAAAGTGGCTAGTGATATATTTTACATCAATTCCCATTATTAAAGTGGCTGGAGTTGAGTCAGTGTGTTGGCAGCAGCCACTCAATGTTAGTGGTGGCTTTTTAACAGTCTGATGGCCCTGAGATAGAAGCTGTTTTTCAGTCTCTCGGTCCCAGCTTTGATGCACCTGTACTGACCTCGCCTTCTGGATGATAGCGGGGTGAACAGGCAGTGGCTCGGGTGGTTGTTGTCCTTGATGATCTTTATGGCCTTCCTGTGACATCGGGTGGTGTAGGTGTCCTGGAGGGCAGGTAGTTTGCCCCCGGTGATGCGTTGTGCAGACCTCACTACCCTCTGGAGAGCCTTACGGTTGTGGCGGAGCAGTTGCCGTACCAGGCGGTGATACAGCCCGACAGGATGCTCTCGATTGTGCATCTGTAGAAGTTTGTGAGTGCTTTTGGTGACAAGCCGAATTTCTTCAGCCTCCTGAGGTTGAAGAGGCCCTGCTGCGCCTTCTTCACGATGCTGTCTGTGTGGGTGGACCAATTCAGTTTGTCTGTGATGTGTACGCCGAGAAACTTAAAACTTACTACCCTCTCCACTACTGTTCCATCGATGTGGATAGGGGGGTGTTCCCTCTGCTGTTTCCTGAAGTCCACAATCATCTCCTTAGTTTTGTTGACGTTGAGTGTGAGGTTATTTTCCTGACACCACACTCCGATGGCCCTCACCTCCCCCCTGTAGACCGTCTCGTCGTTGTTGGTAATCAAGCCTACCACTGTTGTGTCGTCCGCAAACTTGATAATTTGTGTGATTTGGTTGTCAGCACATTCAACTATGTAAAGAAAAAAGTCTTTAATAAGAATATTTCATTCATTCAGATCAAGGATGTGTTATTTTAGTGTTCCCTTTATTTTTTTGAGCAGTGTATATTTTAAAAACAATCTGAGGATTGATTATAAAAAACGTTTGACATGTTTGTGGACATTTAGGATATTATTATTATTAAAGCATAATTTCAAAATCTGAGACGACAGATTTAACAAAAGGCTAAGCTGTGTTTTGCAATATTGCACTTGTGATTTCATGAATATGAATATTTTTTGTCATATTATTTGACTGTGGCGCTATGCTATTCAACGAGTGCTGATGACAATTATCCCACTTAGGGGATGGGTAGCGTCAAGAAGTTAAATCGGCCGTTTCCAGCTACAATAGTCATTTCCAATATTGACAATGTCTACACTGTATTTCTGATCAATTTGATGTTATTTTAACGGACAAAAATGAGATTTTCTTTCAAAAACAAGGACATTTCTAAGTGACCCCAAACGTTTGAGCGGTAGTGTATATATTTATTTATTGAGGAGACCTTTTCTAGAGCAAACTCAGGGTCAGGAATACAGGATACAGTGGTTTTATCAGAGTAGAACATGTTATGTAAAAACCCTTCAGCAGAAACATTTAAAAAAATGTTTCTTAATTAAACCATGATTAGTATTTTGCAGTGTAGTATCTCTAATACATCCTATGGGACAATTATCACTGAGATCATATGCAAATACTCCACTACACAAATATTTATGGGGGTTATTAGTAAGAATGAACTCAATCAATGAAGAGTTAACAGGGCCATGTGGGTTTTGAGATCAATTGAGTAAGATACAAATCTATGCATATAAACTTAAATTGATCTGAAGCCAGGGATAGCTACTCCAGATTCAAATCCCCTAAAATGACCAACTTCGAGGACAGAAAAGGTGTTAAACACTCAGATATAGCAACAATAGCATCCGCCATGGCAGCAGGGGGGTCGGTGGTAAATCCCAGCAACAATAACATTTGCATTTGGTTTATCTACAACCAGGTTGTCAAATTTCTTGAGAACAAAAATATTTATTTAATAAATATTTATTAAGTCACTTTCTGAGCAGTTTTACAATGGGCAAATATGTATGGAAGGTTTTGTTCAAATAGAAAAGTGGTGTTGTCAAAAAGTAGTTAAATTCTAATGGATGTATCCTGTTTTAATAGGCACTGTTAGAACAGGATAACACCCTGTTTTAATAGGCACTGTTAGAACAGGATAACACCCTGTTTTATTAGGCACTGTTAGAACAGGATAACACCCTGTTTTAATGACCCATGAAACTTACAATGCAATGATTGAAACGAAGGAGAAGCTTTATAAACTTTGTTGCTTTATTCTTAACAGGATTATTTTATTAACAGACAGACGGATGCAACTACCCTCAGAACGTGTTGGACTGCGTCCCAATACTCTTAGCAATACTTAGCAATTTAGCAATACTGCAGACCATTGCTGAAAATGAAGTAAAATAGACTTCACTCTATAAAAATAATTCCACTACCGTAGTCTTCAGTGTAATTAAATGTAAAAGATATTGGAAGGTGCCTATGAACCGATCATAAACTAAATATAATAATGTTTGTGTATTTCGCGGAAACTAATTTCTGGGATTATTCACTTTTTTGATTGAGTTTGCCCCACCAATATTTTCATGTTCTAATCTCAGACACGGCTCACAGCACATAGCTGGTGAGGTGACGGATTGTGGGTGAACTCCACGGATGGTGTCAGGTCCAGATCATCCTCTGTTACTCCAGGAGGAGGAGAGAAACGAAAGTGCTGCAGGAGGGAGGTGAAGAAGAGGAAGAGCTCCATCCTGGCCAGACCCTCCCCCAGACACACCCTACGACCTGCGAGAGAGACCAAATATACAGAAAATAGCATGAAGTCTGTTCAAAAGGCTACCAGAATTGTTCTACTTCTTGCAATTAAATAATTTGTTGTATAATAAAGTTAATATACCTGCAGAGAAGGCCATGAAGGCGTCCCTCTTGACAAATCCTCCCTTCTCATCCAGAAAGTGGGAGGGGGTTAAGGTGTGAGGGCTCTCCCATTCGCTATCGTCCTGTAGGACCGACGTCAGTAGAGGTATCACAGACGTCCCCTGCAGTAAGGGTGAAGCATATGATCCCTTATTTTCAGAGTAAAAGTGATGAAACCTGGTTTAATAAATGTGCACATTCAAAAGGAGTGGATTACAACTTCAGGCAGCAATATACAGTGCTTTGCGAAAGTATTCGGCCCCCTTGAACTTTGCGACCTTTTGCCACATTTCAGGTTTCAAACATAAAGATATAAAACTGTATTTTTTTGTGAAGAATCAACAACAAGTGGGACACAATCATGAAGTGGAACGACATTTATTGGATATTTCAAACTTTTTTAACAAATCAAAAACTGAAAAATTGGGCGTGCAAAATTATTCAGCCCCCTTAAATTAATACTTTGTAGCGCCACCTTTGCTGCGATTACAGCTGTAAGTCGCTTGGGGTATGTCTCTATCAGTTTTGCACATCGAGAGACTGAATTTTTTTCCCATTCCTCCTTGCAAAACAGCTCGAGCTCAGTGAGGTTGGATGGAGAGCATTTGTGAACAGCAGTTTTCAGTTCTTTCCACAGATTCTCGATTGGATTCAGATCTGGACTTTGACTTGGCCATTCTAACACCTGGATATGTTTATTTTTTAACCATTCCATTGTAGATTTTGCTTTATGTTTTGGATCATTGTCTTGTTGGAAGACAAATCTCCGTCCCAGTCTCAGGTCTTTTGCAGACTCCATCAGGTTTTCTTCCAGAATGGTCCTGTATTTGGCTCCATCCATCTTCCCATCAATTTTAACCATCTTCCCTGTCCCTGCTGAAGAAAAGCAGGCCCAAACCATAATGCTAGCACCACCATGTTTGACAGTGGGGATGGTGTGTTCAGGGTGATGTGCTGTGTTGCTTTCACGCCAAACATAACATTTTGCATTGTTGCCAAAAAGTTCAATTTTGGTTTCATCTGACCAGAGCACATTCTTCCACATGTTTGGTGTGTCTCCCAGGTGGCTTGTGGCAAACGTTAAACAACACTTTTTATGGATATCTTTAAGAAATGGCTTTCTTCTTGCCACTCTTCCATAAAGGCCAGATTTGTGCAATATACGACTGATTGTTGTCCTATGGACAGAGTCTCCCACCTCAGCTGTAGATCTCTGCAGTTCATCCAGAGTGATCATGGGCCTCTTGGCTGCATCTCTGATCAGTCTTCTCCTTGTATGAGCTGAAAGTTTAGAGGGACGGCCAGGTCTTGGTAGATTTGCAGTGGTCTGATACTCCTTCCATTTCAATATTATCTCTTGCACAGTGCTCCTTGGGATATTTAAAGCTTGGGAAATCTTTTTGTATCCAAATCCGGCTTTAAACTTGTTCACAACAGTATCTCTGTCATGTATTGTCATGTTGTGTCTTTCTGTTCTTTCCTTTCACCCTGTCTCCCTCTGCTGGTCGTACTAGGTTACCGTTTCTGTCCCTCTTTCCCCCCAGCTGTTCCTTGTCTTCTCTGACTACCTCATTCACCCCTTTTCCCACCTGTTCCCTTTTTCCCTCTGATTAGGTCCTCTATATCTCTCTCTGTTTTTGTTTCTGTCTTTGTCGGATTCTTGTTTGTGTGTCTCATGCCTGAACCAGACTATCATCGTGTTTGCTGCAACCTTGTCCTGTCCTGTCGGAATCTACCTGTCCATCTGAGCCCACGTGTGTTCATCATTAAAGAGACTCTGTTTGTTAATTCGCTTTTGGGTCCTCATTCACGCACCTGACAGAAGAATCCGACCAAGAATGGACCCAGCGACTTCGGATCCTCTCCACTCAGCCGTCGAGATCCAGGGAGCGATGCTAGGCAGACACGAGCAGGAATTGTCTGCTGCTCGACATGCCGTTGAGACCCTGGCCACCCAAGTCTCCAACCTCACAGAACAGGTTCACCATCTCCGCCTCGATCCACCGGCCACTTCCAGGGCTTTCGAATCTCCGGAGCCCAGAATCAATAACCCGCCGTGTTACTCTGGGGAGCCCACTGAATGCCGCTCGTTCCTCACCCAGTGTGATATTGTGTTTTCTCTCCAGCCCAACACTTACGCCAGGAGCACTGCTCGTGTCGCCTACGTCATATCTCTCCTTACTGGACGGGCTCGTGAGTGGGGCACGGCAATCTGGGAGGCAAGGGCTGAGTGTACTAACCAGTATCAGGACTTTAAGGAGGAGATGATACGGGTTTTTGATCGATCTGTTTTTGGGGAGGAGGCTTCCAGGGCCCTGTCTTCCCTATGTCAAGGCAATCGATCCATAACAGACTACTCTATTGAGTTTCGCACTCTTGCTGCCTCCAGTGGCTGGAACGAGCCGGCTTTGCTCGCTCGTCTTCTGGAGGGTCTCCGCGCAGAGGTAAAGGATGAGATTCTCTCCCGGGAGGTTCCTTCCAGCGTGGATTCCTTGATTGAACTCGCTATTCGCATTGAGCGACGGGTTGATCTTCGTCACCGAGCTCGTGGAAAGGAGCTCGCGTTCTCCGTTGCCCCCCTCTCCGCATCACTACCATCTTCCTCTGCCGGCTCGGGAGCTGAGCCTATGCAGCTGGGAGGTATCCGCATCTCGACTAAGGAGAGGGAACGGAGAATCACCAACCGCCTCTGTCTCTATTGCGGTTCTGCTGGTCATTTTGTCACTTCATGTCCAGTAAAAGCCAGAGCTCATCAGTAAGCGGAGGGCTACTGGTGAGCGCTACTACTCCTGTCTCTCCTTCAAGATCCTGCACTACCTTGTCGGTCCATCTACGCTGGACCGGTTCGTCAGCTTCCTGCAGTGCCTTAATAGACTCTGGGGCGGAGGGCTGTTTTATGGACGAGACCTGGGCTCGGGAACATGACATTCCTCTCAGACAGTTAAGGGAGTCCACGGCCTTGTTCGCCCTGGATGGTAGTCCTCTCCCCAGGATTCAGCGTGAGACGCTACCTTTAACCCTCACTGTTTCTGGTAATCATAGCGAAACCATTTCTTTTTAAATTTTTCGTTCACCTTTTACACCTGTTGTTTTGGGCCATCCCTGGCTAGTTTGTCATAATCCTTCCATTAATTGGTCTAGTAATTCTATCCTCTCCTGGAACGTCTCTTGTCATGTGAAATGTTTAATGTCTGCTATCCCTCCTGTTTCCTCTGTCTCTTCTTCACAGGAGGAGCCTGGTGATTTGACAGGGGTGCCGGAGGAATATCACGATCTGCGCACGGTGTTCAGTCGGTCCAGGGCCACCTCTCTTCCTCCACACCGGTCGTATGATTGTAGTATTGATCTCCTTCCGGGAACCACTCCCCCCCGGGGTAGACTATACTCTCTGTCGGCTCCCGAACGTAAGGCTCTCGAGGATTATTTGTCTGTAGCTCTTGACGCCGGTACCATAGTCCCCTCCTCCTCTCCCGCCGGAGCGGGGTTTTTTTTTGTCAAGAAGAAGGACGGGTCTCTGCGCCCCTGCATAGATTATCGAGGGCTGAATGACATAACAGTGAAGAATCGTTATCCGCTTCCTCTTATGTCTTCAGCCTTCGAGATCCTGCAGGGAGCCAGGTTTTTCACTAAGTTGGACCTTCGTAACGCTTACCATCTCGTGCGCATCAGGGAGGGGGACGAGTGGAAGACGGCGTTTAACACTCCGTTAGGGCACTTTGAATACCGGGTTCTTCCTTTCGGCCTCGCTAACGCTCCAGCTGTCTTTCAGGCATTAGTCAATGATGTCCTGAGAGACATGCTGAACATCTTTGTTTTCGTTTACCTTGACGATATCCTGATTTTTTCACCGTCACTCCAGATTCATGTTCAGCACGTTCGACGTGTCCTCCAGCGCCTTTTATAGAATTGTCTTTTTGTGAAGGCTGAGAAGTGCACTTTTCATGCCTCCTCCGTCACATTTCTCGGTTCTGTTATTTCCGCTGAAGGCATTAAGATGGATCCCGCTAAGGTCCAAGCTGTCATTGATTGGCCCGTCCCTAAGTCACGCGTCGAGCTGCAGCGCTTTCTCGGCTTCGCGAACTTCTATCGTCGTTTCATCCGTAATTTCGGTCAGGTGGCAGCTCCTCTCACAGCCCTTACTTCTGTCAAGACGTGCTTTAAGTGGTCCGTTTCCGCCCAGGGAGCTTTTGATCTCCTCAAGAATCGTTTTACATCCGCTCCTATCCTTGTTACACCTGACGTCTCTAGACAGTTCGTTGTCGAGGTTGACGCGTCAGAGGTGGGCGTGGGAGCCATTCTTTCTCAGCGCTCCCTCTCTGACGACAAGGTCCACCCATGCGCGTATTTTTTTCATCGCCTGTCGCCGTCGGAACGTAACTATGATGTGGGAAACCGCGAACTGCTCGCCATCCGGTTAGCCCTAGGCGAATGGCGACAGTGGTTGGAGGGGGCGACCGTTCCTTTTGTCGTTTGGACTGACCATAGGAACCTTGAGTACATCCGTTCTGCCAAACGACTTAATGCGCGTCAGGCGCGTTGGGCGCTGTTTTTCGCTCGTTTCGAGTTCGTGATTTCTTATCGCCCGGGCTCTAAGAACACCAAGCCTGATGCTTTATCTCGTCTCTTCAATTCTTCAGTAGCCTCCACTGACCCCGAGGGGATTCTCCCTGAGGGGCGTGTTGTCGGGTTGACTGTCTGGGGAATTGAGAGGCAGGTAAAGCAAGCGCTCACTCACACTCCGTCACCGCGCGCTTGTCCTAGGAACCTTCTTTTCGTTCCCGTTCCTACTCGTCTGGCCGTTCTTCAGTGGGCTCACTCTGCCAAGTTAGCCGGCCACCCTGGCGTTCGGGGTACGCTTGCTTCCATTCGCCAGCGTTTTTGGTGGCCCACCCGGGAGCATGACACGCGTCGTTTCGTGGCTGCTTGTTCGGTCTGCGCGCAGACTAAGTCCGGTAACTCCCCTCCTGCCGGCCGTCTCAGGCCGCTTCCCATTCCCTCTCGACCGTGGTCTCACATCGCCTTAGATTTTGTCACCGGACTGCCTTCGTCAGCGGGGAAGACTGTTATTCTTACGGTTGTCGATAGGTTCTCTAAGGCGGCTCATTTCATTCCCCTTGCTAAGCTTCCTTCTGCTAAAGAGACGGCACAAATCATCATCGAGAATGTTTTCAGAATTCATGGCCTTCCGTCAGACGTCGTTTCGGACAGAGGTCCGCAATTCACGTCTCAATTTTGGAGGGAGTTTTGCCGTTTGATTGGGGCTTCCGTCAGTCTCTCTTCCGGCTTTCACCCCCAGTCTAACGGTCAAGCAGAACGGGCCAATCAGACTATTGGTCGCATCTTACGCAGTCTTTCTTTTTTTTTTTTTTTTTTTTTTTTCAGACTATTGGTCGCATCTTACGCAGTCTTTCTTTTCGCAACCCTGCGTCTTGGTCAGAACAGCTCCCCTGGGCAGAATACGCCCACAACTCGCTTCCTTCGTCTGCGACCGGGCTATCTCCTTTTCAGAGTAGCCTCGGGTAACAGCCTCCGCTGTTCTCATCTCAGTTCGCCGAGTCCAGCGTCCCCTCCGCTCAGGCTTTTGTCCAACGTTGCGAGCGCACCTGGAAGAGGGTCAGGTCTGCACTTTGCCGTTATAGGACGCAGACTGTGAGGGCTGCTAATAAGCGTAGAACTAAGAGTCCTAGATATTGTCGCGGTCAGAGAGTTTGGCTCTCCACTCAGAACCTTCCCCTTAAGACGGCTTCTCGCAAGTTGACCCCGCGGTTCATTGGTCCGTTCCGTATTTCTCGGGTCATTAATCCTGTCGCAGTTCGACTTCTTCTTCCGCGATACCTTCGTCGCGTCCACCCGGTCTTCCATGTCTCCTGTATCAAGCCCGTTCTTCGCGCCCCCGCTCGTCTTCCCCCCCCCCCCATCCTTGTCGAGGGCGCACCCATCTACAGGGTCCGTAGGATTTTGGACATGCGTCCTCGGGGCCGTGGTCACCAGTACCTCGTAGATTGGGAGGGGTACGGTCCTGAGGAGAGGAGTTGGGTTCCCTCTCGGGACGTGCTGGACCGTGCGCTGATCGAGGATTTCCTCCGTTGCCGCCAGGTTTCCTCCTCGAGTGCGCCAGGAGGCGCTCGGTGAGTGGGGGGGTACTGTCATGTATTGTCATGTTGTGTCTTTCTGTCCTTTCCTTTCACCCTGTCTCCCTCTGGTGGTCGTACTAGGTTACCGTTTCTGGCCCTCTTTCCCCCCAGCTGTTCCTTGTCTTCTCTGACTACCTCATTCACCCCTTTTCCCACCTGTTCCCTTTTTCCCTCTGATTAGGTCCTCTATATCTCTCTCTGTTTTTGTTTCTGTCTTTGTCGGATTCTTGTTTGTGTGTCTCATGCCTGAACCAGACTATCATCGTGTTTGCTGCAACCTTGTCCTGTCCTGTCGGAATCTACCTGTCCATCTGAGCCCACGTGTGTTCATCATTAAAGAGACTCTGTTTGTTAATTCGCTTTTGGGTCCTCATTCACGCACCTGACAATCTCGGACCTGCCTGGTGTGTTCCTTGTTCTTCATGATGCTCTCTGCGCTTTTAACGACCTCTGAGACTATCACAGTGCAGGTGCATTTATACGGAGACTTGATTACACACAGGTGGATTGTATTTATCATCATTAGTCATTTAGGTCAACATTGGATCATTCAGAGATCCTCACTGAACTTCTGGAGAGAGTTTGCTGCACTGAAAGTAAAGGGGCTGAATAATTTTGCACGCCCAATTTTTCAGTTTTTGATTTGTTAAAAAAGTTTGAAATATCCAATAAATGTCGTTCCACTTCATGATTGTGTCCCACTTGTTGTTGATTCTTCACAAAAAAATACAGTTTTATATCTTTATGTTTGAAGCCTGAAATGTGGCAAAAGGTCGCAAAGTTCAAGGGGGCCGAATACTTTCGCAAGGCACTGTATGTATGTATATATATACATATATATTTCTTGCACGCCCATACTCCCATATTTCACAATCGTGTGTTGTGATCTGGATGCCGTCTTTTTGCATCCCCCAAATGTGGAATCCTTACCGATATCATGAACAGTAATGGTTTGAGAACATTCCTAGATTTGAAAGATACATACACATTACCGGGCTACTCCTTTTTTTCTATATTTACAACTAAAGTCAGCTATGCTGGTCTACAGAGTCCTTTGGGAACCCCAACTACCAAACCATCCAGTGATGGATTTATAAATACATGATCTGGGTTCCCAGAAGGACTGATCTCTATAATGTATAAACAACTTTTGGAAAGCTTATATTCTGAGCTAGCCATTAAAAAAGTATGGTCCACAGATCTAATTGAATCTGAACAATCCTTTATCTGGAACAGAATATAGATGTCACGTATACTCCCTCTCCGGCGCACTAGGTCACCAAGCTGCTCATTATTATACACACACACCTGTCGCCATCATTACGCGCACCAGCACCTCAGACTCACCTGGACACCATCTGCCTGATTCCCTTCCATATATTACTCCCTTTGCTTCCTTCCCAGGCGTTATTGTTTCTGTTTCAGTTTCATGTCAGTGCGTTGTTCGTTCTTGTTTTGTATTATGTTTCGTTTATTGATTAACTCCCTAAACTTGCTTCCTGACTCCCAGCTCACGTTACAATAGAAAAATATGACCTTGGCATCCTGTAATCCCAACCATCAATTTATACAGGCGGGGTGGGAGGCATGGTTTCCAGGTGGGGAAGGAGGATGCGGGGTTGGATAGGGACTGAAGGGGGGAATGGATTGGGCTTCTCTTTATATGCATTTCTTTTATTGTTTTTTGAACCTGCAACTTCCCTTCAGGAAAAAATACAATTTGAAGTTGGTCACAAAATAAACACAGAGATTTGGATATCCAGGTATCTGACCTTTTTGATGAAATATCCCTGGAAGGTCACATCTCGGCTGGTGGTGTGAGGGATGGACATGGGTGCAATATTGGCCAGTCTCTGGGTCTCATGGATCACTGCATCCGTGTAGGGCAGGTTCTTCCTGTCCTCTACCAAGGTTTGACGACTTCCTATAACCCTGCTGATCTCCTCCTGGACCTGATCTGAGACAGAAAGGAGGGAGGGTTGGAGTTAATACAGTGAAATGTACACTGAGTAGACAAAACATTAAGAACACCTGCTCTTTCGCTGACATAGACTGACCAGCTGAATCCAGGTGAAAGCTATGATCCCTTATTGATGTCTTTTGTTAAATCAAATTCAATCAGGATAAATGAAGGGGGGAGACAGGTTAACAAAGGATTTTTAAGCCTTGAGACAATTGAGACTTTATTTAACTAAGCAAGTCTGTTACGAACAAATTCTTATTTACAATGACGGCCTACCAAAAGGACTCCTGAAGGGACGGGGGCTGGGATAAAAATGTATATAAATATAGGACAACACACATCACGAAGAGAGAACACAACACTACATAAAGAGAGACCTAAGATGACAACACAGCATGCTAGCAGCACAAAACATGGTACTAACATTATTGGACACAGACAACAGCACAAAGGGCAAGGTAGAAAACAATGCATCACGCAAAGCAGACACTGTCAGTAAGACTGTCCATGATTGAGTCTTCGAATTAAGAGATTGGGATAAAACTGTCCAGTTTGATTGTTTGTTGCAGCTCGTTCCAGTCGCTAGCTGCAGCGAACTGAAAAGGTGAGCAACCCAGGGATGTGTGTGCTTTGGGGATCTTTAACAGAATGTGACTGGCAGAATGGGTGTTGTATGTGGAGGATGGGGGCTGCAGTAGATATCTCAGATAGGGGGGAGTGAGGCTTAAGAGGGTTTCATAAATAAGAGTCAACCAGTGGGTCTTGCGACATGGATTGTGTATGTGTGCCATTCAGAGGGTGAATGGGCAAGACAAAAGATTTAAGTGCCTTTGAACGGGGTATGGTGAAGGTGCCAAGCGCATTGGTTTGTATCAAGAACTGCAACGCCACTGGGTTTTTCACACTCAACAGTTTCCCGCGTGTATCAAGAATGGTCCAGCACCCAAAGGACATCCAGCCAACCAGGATTCAACATGGGCCACATCTCTGTGGAATGCATTCAACACTTTCTGGAGTCCATGCTCCAACGAATTGAGGCTGTTCTGAGGAAGATGTTCCTCAGTTAACGTTTAACCTTCATTAACCAAGCCATCCTTATCTAGTTTCATAATATATTATTCAATCTGGCTCTTTGCCAATGTTTACATGTAATACCATGAGTGCTTTACTGTCATGTCTGTGTGTCACAGGTGGCACATTAATTGGGGAGGACGAGCTCATAGTAATGGCTGGAATTGAACACATGGTTTCCATATTTTTGATACCACGCCATTCCAGCCGTTATGAGCCATCCTCCCCTCAGCAGCCTCCTGTGGTGTGTGTGCATGCATGCGTTTGTGCTTATATCAATCCTTACCCTGTATATGGGGGTACTTGGCCATTAGCAGCAGACCCCAGTGCAGGGTTGTCCCGGTGGTGTCGGTACCAGCACCAAACAGATTACCAACACTAAATACCAGGTTGTCATCATGGTAGAAAGAATCCATATTGCCAGATTCCTAACAGAAACAGACCCTCAGATGACATGAGTTATGTACAGTTAGTCTTTCCTCAACTCTTAGCCAAGAGAAACTGGCATGCATAGTATTGATATTAGCCCTCTGATTACAATGAAGAGATAAATGTGTCATGCTGTTCTGGGCAGATTAAGTTGCCCCTTCTTTTGACTGGACAATAATTAAGATAAGATCAAACTAGAGCTTGCTTTGTGGAGAGTGGTGCTTCTACACCTGCATTGTTTGCTGTTTGGGGATTTAGGCTGGGTTTCTTTACAGCACTTTGAGATATCAGCTGATGTAAGAAGAGCTTTATAAAAACATTTGATTGATTAAAAAAAGCAGAGCATCTATTTATCACGGACAGTCCTCTCCTCATCTTTACAATCATTGAATCAATATGTTCTGACCATGAGAGTTCACAATCTAAAATAACACCAAGTAACAGCCACACCATTAATTACCAGATTCAGCTGATGTCCAGAACTTAGGGAATGATTTGTATCAATACAATATTTCATTTTGAATATGTTCAGGACCAGTTTATTGCTGGCCACCCATGATTTCACTAGCTGTGATTGCTGACGGGTTGAATCATCAGCTAACATGGACACAGGTTCTGTTTAATGCCAGTGGCAGGTCATAAAAATAGAAAAGAGTAGAGGGCCAAGAGAGCTGCCATGCAGTACACCACACTTTACATGTTTAGAGAAGCTTCCATTAAAGAAACCCCCCTTGGGTTCTATTAGATAGATTGCCATATTGTGGATTCAGAGCTGAGGTTGAAAAGCTTAACACGTTATGGTCACTAATATTAAAGGCTGCACTGAAATATTTTTATTATACATTTCTTTAAACCAATCATCAGTCATCTGTGCCAGTGCATGTTCAATGGCCTTCTCTATAAACATTCTGAAAGTCTTAATTTGTTTACAGAGAAATAGCATTGTATTTGGTCAAACACCATTTTTTCCAACAGTTTACTAAACGCTGCCAGTAAGCTGACAGGTTGGCTGTTAGAACCAGGCCTGAGGACAAACACTTCTCTAGGCTCAGATTAAAGGCATGACAGTTGTCAATGCCAGGAGGTTTGTCATTACTGATCAACAATAATTTCTTCACCTCACCTTCAGCCAGTCAGATGTGCAGCCAGACTTATTAGCCACTCCTTTTGCCCCATATCTATCAACTTTACAGTTATTAAATTCTTCATCAATCCACGGAGCCAGTTTCTTAAAAAGGTACATGTTTATCAATAACTAGAAGAAGCAATTTCATAAATGCATCAAGTTTAGCGTCTGGATGCTCCTTATTAATCACATCAGACCAACAAATATTTTTTAACATCATCCACATAAGAGTCACAGCAAAATGTTTTTTTTTTTTTTAAATCTTAAAACTGCATTATTGATTAAGGGCTTGTAAGTACGCCTTTCACTCTAAGGTCTACACCGGTTGTATTTGGCATGTGACAAATACAATTTCATTTGAATTGAAAATCATTTGTATGATCTCATACACTATTTTAGTCCCATCTTTTATTATTATTAACCATGACCGCGTACCCCGGCCAAACCCTAACAATGCTGGCCCAATTTTACGTCGCCCTATGGGACTCCAATCAAGGCCAGTTGTGAATCAGCCTGGTATCGAACCAGGGTCTGTAGTGACACCTCTAGCACTGAGATGCAGTGCCTTAGACCTCTGCGCCACTCAGGAGCCCCCATCAAGAATTTCACACACATGATCTGGATACTGACCGTTAGAACTTGGTGGCCTATAGGAGCTACACTAAAATAGGCTTTAGAGGAGGCAGGTGAACCTGCAACCACAACACTTCAATAACACAAGATCCTCTCTAAGCATTACAGGGATATGGCTCTGAATATGTACAGCAACAACTCCCCCATACGCATTCCTGTGTCTTCTGTAGATGTTACATCATTGGATTGCTAATGATGTATCCAATGAATTATTGACATGAGTCTCATAAATGGCTAATATATATCTGATGTTAGCAAGTTATTAATTATATTAACCTTATTTCTAAGGCTACGGTAGCGTCCCACCTGGCCAACATCCGGTGAAATTGCAGAGTGCGAAATTCAAACTACAGTATTATAAATATTTAACCTCTTAGAGCTCTAGGGGCGCTATTTCATTTTTGGATAAAAAACGTTCCCGTTTTAAGCGCGATATTTTGTCACGAAAAGATGCTCGACTATTTTGGAAAGAACAGTTTTGGAAAGAAAACACTCTGAAGTTTCAGAATCTGCAAAGATTTTGTCTGTAAGTGCCCCAGAACTCATTCTACAGGCGAAACCAAGATGATGCATCACCCAGGAATTAGCAGAATTTCTGAAGCTCTGTTTTCCATTCTCTCCTTATATGGCTGTGATTGCGCAAGGAATGAGCCTACACTTTCTGTCGTTCGCCCAAGGTCTTAGCAGCATTGTGACGTATTTGTAGGCATATCATTGGAAGATTGGCCATAAGAGACTACATTTTCCAGAGGTCCGCCCGGTGTCCTTTGTCTAAATTTGTGCGTAATCTTCAGGTGCGGGCATTTTCTCCTGGGATTCAGGAGAGAAAGCATGTGTCCAAGAACGATGTATCAATGAAGAGATATGTGAAAAACACCTTGAGGATTGATTCTAAACAACGTTTGCCATGTTTTCAGTCGATATTATGGAGTTAATTTGGAAAAAAGTTTGCGTTTTGAGGACTGAATTTATGGATTTTTTTTGGTAGCCAAATGTGATGTATAAAACGGAGCTATTTCTAATACACAAGGAATCTTTTTGGAAAAACTGAGCATCTGCTATCTAACTGAGAGTATCCTCATTGAAAACATCAGAAGTTCTTCAAAGGTAAATGATTTTATTTGAAGGCTTTTATGTTTTTGTTAATGTTGCGTGCTGGATGCTAACGCTAATGCTAACGCTAAATGCTAACGCGAAATGCTAACTCTAGCTAGCTACTTTTACACAAATGATTGTTTTCCTATGGTTGAGAAGCATATTTTGAAAATCTGAGATGACAGTGTTGTTTACAAAAGGCTAAGCTTGAGAGATGGCATATTTATTTCATTTCATTTGCGATTTTCATAAATAGTTAACGTTGTGTTATGCTAATGAGCTTGCTGATAGATTTACACAATCCTGGATACAGGGGTTTTTTCATAGCTAAACGTGACGCAGAAAACGGAGCGATTTGTCCTAAACAAATAATCTTTCAGGAAAAACTGAACATTTGCTATCTGAGAGTCTCCTCATTGAAAACATCGGAAGTTCTTCAAAGGTAAATGATTTTTTTGAATGCTTTTCTGTTTTTTTGTGTAAATGTTGCCAGCTGAATGCTAATGCTAAATGCTACGTTAGCCATCAATACTGTTACACAAATGCTTGTTTTGCAATGGTTGAGAAGCATATTTTAAAAATCTGAGATGACAGTGTTGTTAACAAAAGGCTAAGCTTGAGAGCTAGCATATTTATTTCATTTCATTTGCGATTTTCATGAATAGTTAACGTTGCGTTATGGTAATGAGCTTGAGTCTGTATTCACGAACCCGGATCCGGGATGGGGAGATCAGAAAGGTTAACTTTCATAAAATCACAAGTGTAATACATCAAAATAAAGCTTAACTTCTTGTTAATCCAGCCGCTGTGTCAGATTTCAAAAAGTCTTTGCGGCAAAAGCACACCATGCGATTATCTGAGGACAGCGCCCCGCATACAAACACATGAAAAACATATTTCAACCAGGCAGGTGCGACACGAAAGTCAGAAATAGCGATGTAAAAAATGCCTTACCTTTGATGATCTTCTTCCCAGTCACATCACAAATGGTCCCTTAGTTCGATAATGTCCTTTATATCCATAAAAACTCAGTTTGGCTGTCGCGCTTCAGTCAATAATCCACCCAGTTTCCCTCCATCAAAATGCATCCCAAACATTACTAATAAACTTTTCCAAACAAGTCAAACAACATTTATAATCAAACCTTAGGAACCCTAATACGTAAATAAACAATATCATTTAAGACGGAGAATCGTTATTGTCTTTACCGGAGAAAAATACCAAAGAAGGCACACTTTTCACACGCTTGGAAACACTACAGCCAAATGGGAGCCACCTAGAAAAACTACAATTTCTGGATCATTTTTCCAAAAACCCAGCATGAAACTCTTTCTAAAGACTGTTGACATCTAGTGGAAGCCCTAGGAACTGCAATCTGGGTGGACTTATAATAAAAGTTATTTCCATTAAAAATAGTGGTAGGCTGAATTTATTTTTTGGGGGATGGTTTGTCTTCGGGGTTTCGCCTGCCATAAGTTCTGTTATACACAGACGTAATTTGAACAGTTTTAGAAACTTTTGAGTGTTTTCTATCCAAATGTACCTATAAAATGATATGCATATCCTAGATTCTGGGCCTGAGTAACAGAGTTACTGAGTTTACCTTGGGCTTTTCATCCGGACGTAAAAATACTGCTCACTACCCAAGAGAGGTTAATATGGGCTATTTGTTTGCCATTTCCTGTGTAGCTTATCAGAGATAGACATAATATGGAAAAGAACAAAAAAAAACAGATAATCAACACATTCTTTGAAATCAGCTTGCGGAACTGTTTTAGTGTTTGAGTCTGAGTGTATATGTGATTCTACTGATGCAGAGAACTAGTTAGATCCTCCTTCAGCTGGCATTCAGTCAAACTGGTTGAATCAACATTGTTTCCACGTCATTTTAATTAAATTATGTTGAATCAACGTCGAATAGATGTTGAATTGACGTCTGTGCCCAGTGGGATGTTAGTGTTGGACAACTGAAGTTAGTTGTGATTTTCAGCAGTAAAGTGAACCACAAGGTGGTGTAATAAGTATTATAAACCCAGAAGTTTGGTTCCTGGATGCTGATTGTCCGAATGTCTTGGTAACTTAGACAATATACCACAGGTGTGATACAAAATTATTAATTTACTGTTCTAAATATGTTGGTATCAAGTTTATAACACCAGCAAGGCACCTCTTGGTTTTGTGGAATATGGCCAATATACAAGGACTGTATACAGGCACTGAACTTCGTGTGGTGCACTGCCTCAGCTGTGGTAAATTGATCTTATACCACACCCCCTCTGACCTTATTGATTAATTATATTCTGTATAGTCATACTGAGCAATATTAATGCAACACTTTGTTATGAATGAGTGAGATGCAGATTCTGCATGAAGTCTTCATACCTCCAGGGTTTGCTTTCGGACGAGGAACGAGTCCACAAAGCCTCTACACATGTGAGGGTTCAGAGTCTCCTTCAGGCCCCTCACCAGCTCTGTCACCTCCATCTTCATATCAGCAATATTCTTTTTCAGACGTGTCAGGTTGTTTATCCACGGACCCAACCAGGGAAACATGTTGTACATCTACACAGAGATTCAGGTGGAATACGCATAAAACAATTTTATATTAATTATAACTTAACACCACAACTATGATTAGATTATTAAATACACATATGAATAAATATGTAATTATTAGTTGTGAGCACCAATAGTGATATTCAATATTATTTGATATCGATATGAGCAAGGCATATTGTAAAGTCGGTTTATTATTTTTACTATTATGTAAATAGAACACAATTTATAACATACTTTTCCTGCATACACAAAACTCTAACAGACCTCACAGGCTCTCAATTTAGCATATTTCATTAATTGCCTGTTGATGGTCCTATAATATATGCCTCCCTAACCAACCAGTTTGAATAGAATATTATAATATCAGAATATTCACGCCTGGCCCAACGGACAATCTGCTAACAGTTGTCTGAACTTCAAAGAGCCATGGAAGTGAACAGAAAAGTGAACATACAGTTGCAATATATTTTATACAAACCACTACGATATGGAATCACAAAAATGGTACCGATAGTGATATCATTTTCTATATAAATCGGTGCCCATCACTAGTTATTTGTCACGCTCTGACCTTTGATATCTCTGTTTTATTTTGGTTAGATCAGGGTGTGAATGTTCGTTTTTGTATTGTCTAAGGGTTTTGGTAGGTCTAGGTTTATGTAAGTCTATGGTGGCCTGAATTGGTACCCAATAAGAGGCAGCTGTTTATCGTTGTCTCTGATTGGGGATCATATTTAGGTTGACATTTTCCCTTTTGGTTTTGTGGGTTCTTGTTCTATGTTAAGTTGCCTGGCTGCACTATCCATATTAGCTTCACGTATCGTTTTGTTAGTTTGTTCAGTGTTCCATTCTTTAATAAAGAAGACTGTACGCTTAGCATGCTGCGCCTTGGTCTCCTCCTTACAACGACCGTGACATTATGTAACCATATTATATATAAAAAAAATATTTAAAAAAATAACCTTTATTTAACCAGGTAGGCAAGCAAAGCAGTGCCCAGTGGGATGTTAGTGTTAGACAACTCAAGTTAGTTGTGATTTTCAGCATATACAAAAACAGAGTTACACATGGAGTAAAACAAACATACAGTAGAAAAATAGGTCTATATACAATGTGAGCAAATCAGGTGAGATCAGGGAGGTAAAGGCAAAAAAAAGGCCATGGTTGTGAAGTAAATACAATATAGCAAGTAAAACACTGAAATGGTAGATTTGCAGTGGAAGAATGTGCAAAGTAGTGATAGAAATAATGGGTGCAAAGGAGCAAAATAAATAAATAAATATAGTAGGGGGAGAGGTAGTTGTTTGGGCTAAATTATAGATGGGCTATGTACAGGTGCAGTAATCTGTGAGCTGCTCTGACAGATGGTGCTGAAAGCTAGTGAGGGAGATAAGTGTTTCCAGTTTGTGATTTTTGAAGTTCATTCCAGTCATTGGCAGCAGAGAACTGGAAGGAGAGGCGGCCAAAGTAAGAAATGGTTTTGTGGGTGACCAGAGAGATATACCTGCTGGAGCGCGTGCTACAGGTGGGTGCTGCTATGGTGACCAGCGAGCTGAGATAAGGGGTGACTTTACCTAGCATGGTCTTGTAGATGACCTGGAGCCAGTGGGTTTGGCGACGAGTATGAAGCGAGGGCCAACCAACAAGAGCGTACAGGTCGCAGTGGTGGATAGTATATGGGGCTTTGGTGACAAAATGGATGCCACTGTGATAGACTGCATCCAATTTATTGAGTAGGGTATTGGAGACTATTTTGTAAATGACATAGCCGAATTCGAGGATCGGTAGGATGTTCATTTTTACAAGGGTATGTATGGCAGCATGAAGTGAGTGAAGGATGCTTTGTTGCGAAATAGGAAGCCAATTCTAGATTTAACTTTGGATTGGAGATGTTTGATGTGAGTCTGGAAGGAGAGTTTACAGTCTAACCAGACACCTAGGTATTTGTAGTTGTCCACATATTCTAAGTCAGAACCGTCCAGAGTAGTGATGTTGGACGGGCGGGCAGGTGCAGGCAGCGATCGGTTGAAGAGCATGCATTAAGTTTTACTTGTATTTAAGAGCAATTGGAGGCAACGGAAGGAGAGTTGTATGGCATTGAAGCTCGTCTGGAGGGTTGTTAACAGTGTCCAAAGAAGGGCCAGAAGTATACAGAATGGTGTCGTCTGCGTAGAGGTGGATCAGAGACTCACCAGCAGCAAGAGCGACATCATTGACGTATAGAGAAGTGAGTAGGTCCAAGAATTGAACCCTGTGGCACCCCCATACAGATTGGCAGAGGCCCAGACAACACTGATTTGACACACTGAACTCTATCAGAGAAGTAGTTGGTGAACCAGGCGAGGCAATAATTTGAGAAACCAAGGCTATAGCGTCTGCCGATGAGGATGTGGTGATTGACAGAGTTGAAAGCCTTGGCCAGGTCAATGAATACGGCTGCACAGTATTGTTTCTTATAGATGGCGTTAAGATATTGTTTAGGACCTTGAGCGTGGCTGAGGTGCACCCATGACCAGCTCTGAAACCAGATTGCATAGCGGAGAAGGTATGGTGGGATTCGAAATGGTCGGTAATCTGTTTGTTGACTTGGCTTTCGAAGACCTTTTGCGATCCTCAAAAGGTTCTACAGCTGCAATATTGAGAGCATCCTGACCGGTTGCATCACTGCCTGGTACGGCAATTGCTCGGCCTCCAACCGCAAGGCACTTCAGAGGGTAGTGCGTATGGCCCAGTACGTCACTGGGGCAAAGCTGCCTGCCATCCAGGACCTCTACACCAGGCGGTGTCAGAGGAAGGCCCTAAAAATTGTCAAAGACCCCAGCCATCCCAGTCATAGACTGTTCTCTCTACTACCGCATGGCAAGCGGTACGGGAGTGCCAAGTCTAGGACAAAAAGGCTTCTCAACAGTTTTTACCCCCAAGCCATAAGACTCCTGAACAGGTAACCAAATGGTTAACCGGACTATTTGCATTGTGTGACCCCCCCCCCCCCCCAACCCCTCTTTTACGCTGCTGCTACTCTCTGTTTATCTTATACATTCATGTACATACTACCTAAACTGGCCAGACCAACCAATGCTCCCGTACATTGGCTAACCGGGCTATCTGCATTGTGTCCCACCACCCACCAACCCCTCTTTTTACGCTTCTGCTGTTCATCATATATGCACAGTCACTTTAACGATACCTACATGTACATACTACCTCAATAAGCCTGACTAACAGGTGTCTGTATATACAAATGCTCTCCATCCAACCTCACTGAGCTCAAGCTGTTTTGCAAGGAGGAATGGGAAAACATTTCAGTCTCTCGATGTGCAAAACTGATAGAGACATACCCCAAGCGACTTACAGCTGTAATCGCAGCAAAAGGTGGCGCTACAAAGTATTAATTTAAGGGGGCTGAATAATTTTACACACACAATTTTTCAGTTTTTGATTTGTTAAAAAAGTTAGAAATATCCAATAAATGTCGTTCCACTTCATGATTGTGTCCCACTTGTTGTTGATTCTTCACAAAAAAATACAGTTTTATATCTTTATGTTTGAAGCCTGAAATGTGGCAAAAGGTCGCAAAGTTCAAGGGGGCCGAATACTTTCGCAAGGCACTGTAGCCTTGCTACTCTTTTTTCAAATGTCTTTCTACTGTTGTTTTATTTCTTTACTTACACACACACACCTCTTTTTTGGCATCATTGGTTAGAGCCTGTAGACCAGTGCTGTTGACCGGGGTAGGGGTAGCCAGGTGGAAAGCATGGCCAGCCGTAGAAAAATGCTTATTGAAAATCTCAATTATAGTGGATTTATCGGTAGTGACAGTGTTTCCTATCCTCAGTGCAGTGGGCAGCTGGGAGGAGGTGTTCTTATTCTCATGGACTTTAGTGTCCCAGAACGTTTTTGAGTTTGCATGAAGCAAATGTCTGCTTGAAAAAGCTATCCTTGGCTTTTCTAACTGCCTGTGTATATTGATTTCTAGCTTTCCTGAAAAGTTGCATATCACGGGGGCTGTTCGATGCTAATGCAGAACGCCATAGGATGTTTTTGTGTTGGTTAAGGGCAGTCAGGTCTGGAGAGAACCAAGGGCTATATCTGTTCCTGGTTCTAAATTTCATGAATGGGGCATGCTCATTTACCTCTTGGATCTACCCATCCAGGACCCGGGAGAATTGTCATCAACTGACACTAGGTAGCATAACGCAACGGACAAAAAAATCTTACTAGAAAATATTAATATTCAAGAAATCACAAGTGAAATATATTCAAACACAGCTTAGCCTTTTGTTAATCACCCTGTCATCTCAGATTTTGAAAATATGCTTTACAGCCAAAGCAAGACAAGCATTTGTGTAAGTTTATCGATAGCATAGCATTGTGCCTAGCTAGCAGCAGGCAATCTGTTCACGAAAATCAGAAAAGCAATCAAATTAAATCGTTTACCTTTGATGAGCTTCGAATGTTTTCACTCACGAGACTCCCAGTTAGATAGCAAATGTTCCTTTTTTCCAGAAATATTTTTTTTGTAGCCAAAAATAGCTCCGTTAGTTCTTCACGTTTGGCTGAGAAAACGACCGGAAATTACGGTCACGACAATGGCGAAAAATAAATTAGCTCCATAATATCGACAGAAACATGGCAAATGTTGTTTATAATCAATCCTCAAGGTGTTTTTCAAATATCTATTCGATAATATTGTTGGATTCTGTATTTTACATTATAGCCATTCGCATATATATGATTACATATTATCTGATGTTGGTTGTGTGAGGTGTCTGCATTTGTGCACTGGAGCATCATTATGAGATTAAACAACTGCTTGCGACTTGCCTGTTTGTGTGTGACAAGAACTGAGTAACATGGTGTGACCTGCATGTTGCAAAACTGTAGATAAAGCATCTGCTGGGCTGTTGTCCTTGTGTTTGTATGTAACAATATTGAGCACATGGTGTGACTTGCTGTATCTTACAAAGTTGTGACAGGGAGGGGTGGTCATCACGAGGTTTAACTGAGATGGAAAAATACTGAACAACACAATAGCAGGAACTGAGCAACTGTTATAACTAGGCTGCGATACCAGAACAGTAAGGATCTATACATCGAAGGAGGGAGGACTCCAAGAAGCGCCAAGAGGTGGGGGCCCGCCTGAGTGCCTGCGATAGGCTGGGCAAGTTTAAACCACGCCCAGTTTCTACTGTGATAGGCCAACAGACGGGTTCATCTATGTCCTTCACAGTATAAGAACACTGTTTACATACATCTTGTCAGTTCTCTGTTCTGCCCTGCGTGGCATTACAGTGAGCCCGTATATATGAAAGTTGCATTTGCCATTTATTAGTTAGCTAATAAAAAATACATAGTATAAAATTGGTGACTCATTGTTATATTTATCCTGATACCAGATTCGAATTTACGCAACTAACAATATATCAACCCGGACAGACCTTTTTTCAGTAAGACCCGGGTGGAAAAATGGCTACCTCTTTTGCGCAAGAAATACACAAAGAGCCATCAGGTGGACACTGACGCAATGTTGTTGACCACGCTCATTTTTCAAAATAAAATCCTGAAACTATGTCTTGTGATACTAGACACATTAAGGAAGCCATAGAAAAGGGAATCTCGTTGATATCCCATTCACTGCTCAATAGGGAAGCATAGGAAGGGACTCTTATTTAGAAACCGCTGCATTCCTGATTGGATTTTTCTCATTCTTTTGCCTGCAATATCAGTTCTGTTATACTCACAGACAATATCTTTACAGTTTTGGAAACTTGCGTGGTTTCTATCCTAAACTGTCAATTATAGGCATATTCTATTTTCTGGTCCTGAAAAATAGCCCTTTGGGAACGTTGTTTTCCCAAAAATAAAAAAATGACCCCTAGATTCAACAAACCTGTTCTGGCTGCTGTCCCCGTACAGGGACCAACATCAGGGGAAATTTCAGAGTGACAACTAAAAATACAATTTCGTAACATTAAACATTCTTGAAAATGCAAGTGTCTTACACCCTTCAAAAGATTAGAATCTTGGTAATCAAACTACGTTTTCCAATTTAAAATAGCTATTACAGAGAACAAATCCCATGCTTTTGTTTGAGAAGAGCAATCAAGAACAGAAACATTTTCCGCCATGACAGTTTTTAGACTTTCACATCTGAAGGTAAAATTATGACTTACATTCTGATATCTTGCTCTTATTTCTCTTCCTGAGTATCCCATTGATCAAATGAAGTGCCGTTTTCTTTGATAAAATCCATTTTTATAGCCTAAATCTAAACATTTTGTAAACTATTTGTGCCGGGAATTCCATTTTTTTACGGAGCATTCGGCGTGATTCGCCCATGTAAACAATCGTTTATATAGTCATGGTGGGTTTCAGTGCATTCCTCTGGATGTTCGCAACACAGTCAAACAACTTTGTTTTTTTTGCAGGGAGAATTGACCGAAGTGAGCTGATTTGAAGACAATGATAAATGACTACCTGACGCACCAATCATTTTAGCGAAGCTTCATTGATTGACTATATTTCTGCCCAATGACCACTGATCTTCTTGAAATCTAGCTGGGTAGATAGCCAATGAGCTGAGGTAAACGCCAGCATGTAATGGTTTGGGGTTGGACCACAATTCCTTGGTTGTAATCGCACGCGCAGGAAACGATCAGAGGGGTTGCTGTAAGGCTTTTTAAGTTTCAACAATTTCATTGAAGATATCCTGGCGAATACTTCATGTAAAGCGAAGTCAAACTCTAAAGTAAAAGTGAAACTGAGAATTTTTTGAATATTTTTTTTTGCAATGAAATGTGTAGTTTGTTTTTGTGTGTGTGTGTGTTGGTTTGTTTGGGTGTGTGTGCACACACATACAGACACACACACACACACACACAACAATGGCCGGAGTTGAATGGAACACCTTAGTGACTGTTCCCTCTGCTCTATACAATCAATACATATCTGTTTATTTTATGTGATGATAAAAGGCTCATACAATACAAATATTTATTTTATGTTTTCTTTCACAGTGATAGCGACTCCGACTGGGAGCCCCTGGTGCCAAGCTGCCCGCTCTACCTGTGCCCCCAGTGGTGTTCATATGCCACAGTTCATTACTGCAGGCATGACTGTGCCTCAGAGCCAAAAGGGCACAGCATGGAGGTGTCGTTGTGTTCTGTGTCGCATGAAATGCACCACTTGTTCAGTTTGCCTCTGCTTTACATCAGAAAGAGACTGCTATGGGACATGGCACAGGCAGCAAAATATTATGACGAGGACTTCCAAGAGGTATGTACTGTTTTTTTTTAAATATTTATTTTCTAATATTTTTGTAAACATTTTTGTGTGTGTGTTAGAATTGCTTTTTGATTTGTATATAGTTATTTGCACTGCTGTATATAGTTATAGGTCATTTCACCAATTCGGCCACTTGGGTACATTTGGGCAACTTGTGTGGGACACCTGGGTGACTTCATGCTAAATGTCATGTAGCTCACCCATTCCTGAAGTTATCAGTCTCAAACTTTGCACACCTACAGTTGCCCTCTTGTGTTATCCATCAAAATGATCTCCAGCATCCTATCTGACTGTGTGGCTATTCTAGTACATGTGAAAGACGATACTACAACAATAAAAAACAGAAAACGTATGCTCTTTCTTTCTCTTTTCTTCCACCTGATCTACCGTGTTATATTCTCCTACATTCAATTAACATTTCCACAAACTTCAGAATGTTTCCATTCAAATGATACCAAGAATATGCAAATCCTTGCCTCTGGGGCTGAGCTACAGGCAGTTAGATTTGGGTATGTCTTCAGGCGGAAATTGAGAACAAAGGGTTGCAGCTGATGGTGAGGAAGGCATTTTGAAAATATAACCAGGCATCCTCTACTGACGGGATGAGATCAATATCGTTCCAGGATACCACGGCCAGGTCTATTAGAAAGGCCTGCTCGCTGAAGGTTTAATTACAATTATATAATTAATTGTACAAAATATTTGATCAATTCAGCAGACGCTCTTATCCAGAGCGATTCACAGTTAGTGCATTCATCTTAAGAGAGCTTGGTGGGACAATCACATGTCACAGACATAGTAAGTGCACTTTTCTCAAAGTAGTTATCAGCAAAGTCAGAGCTAGAAACCTGTTGTTCAGGAACTTTTTTGGGGGGTTGGGGGCGAGGGTTTTATTTTAAGATACTTTTTGAGGAGGTAGAGTTTCAGGGGCTTTCGGAAGATGGGCAGGGACTCTGCTGTCCTAGCTTTAGGGGAAGCTGGATCCACCATTGGTGTTCCAGGACAAAGAGCTTGGACTGGGCTATGAGGATTTTATTTTATATGTTATACATCATGAATATTGTATATAATGATTTATAAGCAGCATAGTAATGGGTTATAAACGGTACAATAATGGTTTATAATAAGTTTACTGGCACATCAAGTAAAGTATAACTGAGTAAGTACATTCTAATTTGCAAGAATTCATAACAGGCGTCTGTTTCCTTGTTTTATTGATTGCACTGAGACAGACATTAATTACTCAGAAAATACAGTAAAAACAAAATGGTCTGAATAAGCAGACTACCTGAATTGATGCAGAACCTGTAAGGTGAACACTCTCATTGACCCTGTCCACCATGCCTGTGAATAGTGGGTCAGTGTATTCAAACCTGCTGCCATAGACAATGGCCGAGATTGTTGGAGACGGCATAAAGCACAGGCTGTGCTGTGTCAAATGCCTTACCTGTAATAGACAAAAATCTAATTACAAAATAAGCTTTCCAGAACACACAATCACTTAGCTATTTACTAATAAAGTGGTTAAAAATAGCCTGATTTTTAACCAGGCAATGAAGCCTAGGCATCCCCTGAAAATACATCATACTACTTCTACTACTACTGAAAAGATACTGATTCTCTTGCCCTCATGTTTTTCAAACACTTCAATCAGGTAGGGGATTTCCTCTAAGATTTTCTCCTCACTCCCTTTCTTGCCCATCCCAAAGTCTCTAAGGTTTGTCAGGGCAAAGCGCCTCATCTCTTTCCATGAGTCTCCATTGGCAAACAGAATCCCTGTAGAGAATGTAGTTTGTTTCCATGACAATTCAAAGTGTAATATTAATAAAGAATATTTACTATAATAATGAGCATGTACGTATATACAGTGGGGAGTACAAGTATTTGAAACACTGCCGATTTTGCAGGTTTTCCTACTTACAAAGCATGTAGAGGTTTGTCATTTTTATCATAGGTACACTTCAACTGTGAGAGACTGAATCTAAAACAAAAATCATACAATGTGATTTCTGGATTTAAGTAATTAATTTGCATGACATAAGTATTTATTGCATTACATAAGTAACTTATTGCATGACATAAGTATTTGATACATCAGAAAAGCAGAACTTATTATTTGGTTCAGAAACCTTTGTTTGCAATTACAGAGATCATACGTTTCCTGTAGTTCTTGACCAGGTTTGCACACACTGCAGCAGGGATTTTGGCCCACTCCTCCATACAGACCTTCTCCAGATCCTTCAGGTTTCGGAGCTGTCGCTGGGCAATACGGACTTTCAGCTCCCTCCAAAGATTTTCTATTGGGTTCAGGTCTGGAGACTGGCTAGGCCACTCCAGGACCTTGAGATGTTGCTTACGGAGAAACTCCTTAGTTGCCCTGGCTGTGTGTTTCGGATCGTTGCCATGCTGGAAGACCCAGCCACGACCAATCTTCAATGCTCTTACTGAGGGAAGGAGGTTGTTGGCCAAGATCTCGCGATACATGGCCCCATCCATCCTCCCCTCAATACGGTGCAGTCGTCCTGTCCCCTTTGCAGAAAAGCATCCACAAAGAATGATGTTTCCACATCCATGCTTCACGGTTGGGATGGTGTTCCTGGGGTTGTACTCATCCTTCTTCTTCCTCCAAACACGGCGAGTGGAGTTTAGACCAAAAAGCTCTATTTTTGTCTCATCTGACCTCAGGACCTTCTCCCATTCCTCCTCTAGATCATCCAGATGGTCATTGGCAAACTTCAGATGGGCCTGGACATGTGCTGGCTTGAGCAGGGTGACCTTGCGTGCGCTGCAGGATTTTAATCCATGATGGCGTAGTGTGTTACTAATGGTTTTCTTTGAGACTGTGGTCCCAGCTCTCGTCAGGTCATTAACCAGGTCCTGCCGTGTAGTTCTGGGCTGATCCCTCACCTTCCTCATAATCATTGATGCCCCACAAGGTGTGATTGACAGGGTGATTGACCATCATCTTGAACTAATTACATTTTCTAATAATTGCGCCAACAGGTGTTGCCTTTTCACCAAGCTGCTTGCCTATTGTCCTGAAGCCCATCACAGCCTTGTGCAAGTCTACAATTTTATCCCTGATATCCTTACACAGCTCCCTGGTCTTGGCCATTGTGGAGAGGTTGGAGTCTGATTGTGTGTGTGGATAGGTGCATTTTATACAGGTAACGAGTTCAAACAGGTGCAGTTAATACAGGTTAATACAGAATAATTTTGCACGCCCAATTTTTCAGTTTTTGATTTGTTAAAAAAGTTTGAAATATCCAATGAATGTCGTTCCACTTCATGATTGTGTCCCACTTGTTGTTGATTCTTCACAAAAAAATACAGTTTTATATGTTTATGTTTGAAGCCTGAAATGTGGCAAAAGGTCGCAAAGTTCAAAGGGGCCGAATACTTTCGCAAGGCACTGTATATATCTGCCAAATGATCTCTGCATCCTTTCTGGTCATGATCATCTGTAACTATTTTAGACATTTATTTTATTTGCAGAGGATTAGAGTCAGAACATTTGATGAATTGTGGAAACAGTCTGATCTCTGCATTCACCATTCTAGCCTGATCTCTATATTCAGCATTCTAGCCTGATCTCTACATTCACCATTCTGGCCTGATCTCTGCATTCACCATTCTAGCCTGATCTCTGCATTCACCATTCTAGCCTGATCTCTGCATTCACCATTCTAGCCTGATATCTGCATTCACCTTTCTAGCCTGATCTCTGCATTCACCATTCTAGTCTCAAAATGTCAGAAATGAGTGGTATCATTAAAAATGAACTTGTCAGCTATTGGATCTGTCACGCCCTGGCCTTAGTATTCTGTGTTTTCTTTATTATGTTGGTTAGGCCAGGGTGTGACATGGGTGATTTATGTGTATTGTTTTGTCTAGGGGTTTTGTAGTCTATGGGGTTGTGTTCAGTGGAGTGTTCTAGGTAAGTCTATGGTTGCCTGGAGTGGATCTCAATCAGAGGCAGGTGTTTATCGTTGTCTCTGATTGGGAACCATATTTAGGCAGCCATATTCTTTAGGTATCTTGTGGGTGATTGTTCCTCTCTCTGTGTTTTGCACCAGTTAAGACTGTTTTGGTTTTTTTTCCACGTTTTCTTATTTTGTATAGTGTTCATGGTTTCATCTTTCATGAAAGATGTTTAGAAATAATCACGCTGCATTTTGGTCCTCCTCTCCTTCCCAGGAAGAAAACCGTTACAGGGTCACTTTCAAGCAATCAGAGGACAGCCTAATTCAAAACAGTATTTGGCAACATAGTGGTTGGGTTTAGGACAAATCAGTTTCTGCGAGGGCACTGATTGGACCAGACATTTTCTGGCTCATTCCAAACGCCAATCTATTGGATAAAGGGCAGGCTGATACATGCATTAAAACAAATTGGTGAATGCAGCAATCAGACTTGCTCCACCAGGCTAGAATAAGACTCAACAGATTTGGAAATGAAATGCATTATACTCATCTCAAAGTGTCTGAAATTGATTGTGTAGCTCAATAACGTTTATTTAAAGTAACTGTTAGGTGAAAATCTCACTTTTAAAAGTTCATAATTTGTTAACTCATACCCACAATGTTGTTGACTCATCCTATGCTCATATTTGTGGCCAACACATACATTGGAGAACAAACACATGGATTACTGTTTAGCTTGTTCATAGACTGCTTACAGATTAAGGAAATCAATAAGACAGGTTGTAATTTGGGTGAACTATCCCTTTAATAATAGGACATAGCCAGCAGAAGAGTAAAATATCATTACCATGTCCTTGGTTGAAATCATAGAACACAGGCATGATGTCCCTGTCCCCAAAGTCCTCTGCCTGGTTGACCAGCGCCTGCTTGACCGTCTTGTATCCTGCCAGAACAACCACTTTCTTGGGTCCGAAGTGAACCGTGAAGATGGAACCATATTTCTTGGAGAGCTGGACAGATAAAGTTTACATAAAGTACACCATAGACTCAGTTATGTCTCGTAATGATATATGACTAAGCACATAACTGGACATCCTATACAACTTGTTTAACATGTTTCAGTCAAGAAATAGAGTGAAGACAGTGGTTTACAGTGGTGGTTTAATAATGGTTTAATAATGGGAATTGATGGGAAATGATGTAAATATATCACTAGCCACTTTAAACAATGCTACCTTATATAATGTTACTTACCCTACATTATTCATCTCATATGCATACGTGTATACTGTACTCTATATCATCGACTGTATCCTTATGTAATACATGTATCACTAGCCACTTTAACTATGCCACTTTGTTTACATACTCATCTCATATGTATATACTGTACTCGATACCATCTACTGTATCTTGCCTATGCTGCTCTGTACCATCACTCATTCATATATCCTTATGTACATATTCTTTATCCCCTCACACTGTGTACAAGACAGTAGTTTTGGAATTGTTAGTTAGATTACTTGTTGGTTATTACTGCATTGTCGGAACTAGAAGCACAAGCATTTCGCTACACTCGCATTAACATCTGCTATCCATGTGTATGTGACAAATAAATTTGATTTGATTTGATTTACAGTTGATGTCAGACCTACGTTAAAATACCAGTCAGCACTATTTTGTTATCAGATAGTATTGTTTATGATTCCATGTCAGAAGTCTGGTCATGTCATTAACTGCACCGGTCATTAACTGCACCTATGTTACAAGTGGCATGTATTTACAACTACTTGTTGTTTTATTTGATGTAGTTGTTTTTGGCTGTGTATTAGAAAATACTCAAAACACAAAAATGTCAAATACTTAAGTACACTATGTATTTGAACCCAGGTCTGTTATAACAAGATCCCTGAAGGGATATTCCAAGGGTACATCTCAGGCACCGAAGACGTGGATGTCGAGGGGTTGTGTTAAATGCGGAAGACACATTTCAGTTGAATGAGTTCAGTTCTACAAATGACCAGGTATTCCCTTTACTTTCAATATTCTAAAGTGACCTCATCTCTTTCCTTGCAACACATTGGTCACTGTCACAAAGTATTTTGTCCATAACCTGGTTCCCAACAAAAAAACAGATCTGGGACCAGGCTACTTGGGCAGGACATATATATCTATTGAAATACACTACAGAATAGAACATTAAAACAACATTAACCAGCTAAAAGCATGTACAATGTGCCAGAGTTCATTCATCAGTTTGCTTACTGAACTTTTCAAACCTGGTGAAATAGCAAAAAAACGACATACCGTAAGTGAGATAAAACAGATCAAATCAACATCAACATGTTTTGTTCTGAAAGCAACGGATGACTTCATCTTACCTCGCAGAGAGTGCAGTAGGGCTTCTTGAGGTCCAGCTGGAGCATGTTACCAAGCAGGGGCAGCGGCCTCGGTCCTGGAGGCTCCTTCCCCTGTTCCTCAGAGCTGGAACCAGAGGAGCGGAGGTAGAGGACCAGCAGAAACAGCACAGTACCCAGCAGTGTCACTGTGCTTGATGTCTGTAGAAGACCTTCTATAAGAGACATCTTCAGACTGAGCTCATACACCTTATACTGGGCTAAAAAGACAACACACTGATGCTCCTTAATGGAACAAGTGTGTGTGCTCAGATAACTTCCACAACAACAGAACTCCAATGAATGTTATTTGTATAACCTCCCCACACCACCCTATTGGAGCAAGATGAGAAGAGGGATGTTACAACCTCAGAGGAGGAGCTAAACAATGCAACTCCAGCAGGTCTGTCAACATATAATTGTGAAACTCACATGATCTCACCTGCAGGTCATTGACAAACTCTCCATATGATTTGTGTCCTGGTCTTTCCAAAAAAGGTAATATATCGAAAGGCATTTATACGCCCGGTGAAATGGAATTAGACTGATAGACCAGATTAACACAAACTTTATTCCATCACCAAAGGGATGGTGAGGGTTACATAGATAGAATGAGGTTAAATCTAATCATATTTGGGATTTGATTGTGTTACTAAAGATCTTCAGAAATCCCCCTCTGTTGTCTATATACTTTGAAAACTCTATAAATATCGTATAAAAAATATAATAAATTACTGATTGACATATATTTACATCGCCAATCATATATAATAACTTTTTAGACACTTGAAGGTGTTCCACATTTGATGTTTTATTTGTTTAGTGTGAGTCAATGATGATCAGGTAAATGGTCTGGTAAAACGATCTTCAGTTCAGACAGTGGGAGAAAGAACAGGTGAGGCTGGATCCCAATAATCCCTCTGCCACTTGAGGTCACAAAGGTCAGTTTACACATTCCAAAGACAGAATACATTTCCAATCTCTGTAAAAGTCTGAAAACCTCTTCTTGAATAGAGGGAAGCATAACTAACAGAAGTCACCTTAGCCCTGCATATACAGATACTTCATTAAAATACAACATTTAAAATATGCTTTTTCATCATAGTCCTATATTTGTATATCATGTGTAGTCTAAGCCAGAAGTTGACCCACGATTTAATATGCTCCCCAAAAGTTTTTGTCATTTCTTTTTTAAGATTTTCAAGGATTTGAGTGGAGATCTGCTTCCCCAACCTCCCACTCTCGATGGGTTAGTATGTCTCATCTCTCCTTTAAATTGATCAAATGAGGTTCACTACCCATGGTGCTACTGACAAATCTACAAAGGTATGGCAGCTTGTCATTTAATTTGTAATCAGATCCACATCTCTGGCTTTTGAGTGACTAGAGATTATTCTTCCCGAGAACTTCATGACTCAAGCATTGCATTTGTTAATAAATGTTGAAGTGGCAAATGCATAGTGTTTCATTTGCTACAGTTTAAAACATAAATGTTTGTTGACAGAAGAAACCTCTGACACATTTTATCCACAAAACATAACTTGTGTTCTTTAACCTCAAAAGTAAACTGACTTCAAGTTGTCTTTATCAGTATCTATAGAACGTGTCAAGTAGTTTCTGTGGACACTCCCCTCAAGGTCTGAATACCCACACTTGCATCGTAAATATAATGAACAAAAAAATAAACACAACATGTAAAGTGTTGGTCCCATGTTTCATGAGCTGAAATAAAAGATGCCGGAAATGTTCCATATGCAGAAAAAGCTTATTTTTCGCAAAATCTGAGCACAAATGTGTTTACATCCCTGTTCGTTAGCACCACAAATGCCTGAAGCTTCCGCGGTTGTGTTCAAATGTAGGCCTTAGCACTCATTCTGATCTCATTCCTGATGATCAGTGCTTTAGTTTATTATCTTGCTGTCCAATGGTACTGAATTTGAGATGCACCCGACTGTCCACGTTGTTCTGTGCATTAGCCTTTTGATTTGAAAAGTTTTAGTGTTTGTACTAGGCTATTTGATTTAATGTATATACACTATATATACTAAAATATGTGGACACGCCTTTAAATTTGTGGATTTGGCTATTTCAGCCACACCCGTTGCTTACAGGGAAGTAAAATGGAGAGCACAGCCATGCAATCTCCATAAACAAACATTGACAGTAGAATGGTTCTGACTGAAGAGCTCAGTGACTGTAAACGTGGCACCGTCATAGGATGCCACCTTTCCAACAGGTCAGTTTGTGAAATGTCTACCCTGCCAGAGCTGCCCCAGTCAACTGTAAGTGCTGTTATTGTGATGTGGAAAGGCCTAGGAGCAACAACGTCTCAGCTGCGAAGTGGTAGGCCACACAAGCTCACAGAGCGGGACCGCTGAGTGCTGAAGCGCATAGCGTGTAAAATCCGCTGTCCTCGGTTGCAACAACTCACTACCAAGTTCCACACTGCCTCTGGAAGCAACGTCAGCACAATAACTGTCCATCAGAAGCTTCATGAAATGGGTTTCCATGGCCGAGTACCCACACACAAGCCTAAGATCACCATAAGCAATGCCAAGGCTAGAGTGGTGTAAAGCTCACCGCCATTGTACCGAAGCAGTGGAAACGCGTTATCTGGATTGATGAATCACGTTCACCCTCTGGCAGTCCGACTGATGAATCTGGGTATGGCAGATGCCAGGTGAATGCTACCTGTCCAATGCATAGTAGTGCCAACCGTAAAGTTTGGTGGAAGTGGAATAATGGTCTGGGGCTGTTTTTGATGGTTAAGGCTTGGCTCCTTAGTTCCAGTGAAGGAAAATCTTAACGCTACAGCATTCTGCATTCAGATAATTCTGTGCTTCCAACTTTGTGGCACAAGTTTGGGGAAGGCTCTGTCCTGTTTCAGCATGACAATGCCCCCATGCACAAAGTGAGGTCCATACAGAAATGGTTTGTCGAGATCGGTGTGGAAGAACTTGACTGGCCTGCACAGAGCCCTGACATCAACCCCATCGAACACCTTTGGGATGAATTGGAATGCCGACTGTGAGCTAGGCCTAATTGCCCAACATCAGTGCCCGACCTCACTAATGCTCTTCTGGCTGAATGGAAGCAAGTCCCCGCAGCAATGTTCCAACATCTAGTGGAAAGCCTTCCCAGAAGAGTGGATGGAGGCTGTTATAGCAGGAAAGGGGGGACCAACTCCATAATAATACCTATCATTTTGGAATGAGATGTTCAATGACATGTGTCCACATATTTTTGGTCATATAGTGTATGTTTCACTAATAAATATGTTGAAATGGAACCAAATCTGTTTCTGTCTTCAGTCCTTTTTAAATAGGCTAGATGGGCTATATTTATTGTCTACTACGGTATAGGTCGAATGTGATAGTCTGTCTATAACCAGCCTGAGTATGCCTATAACTCCATTCCTATTCTATTCTAACTTGGAAATTAGTTATCAGGCTGGTTAATGCGATTCATGTCTGTTGAATATGGAAGAATCCTTCCTCATTCGGCCCCGCCCCAGCTACTCAGCCAATTAGGAGCCACTACTACGTTGCGGTCGATGCAAAATAGTATGCCGTTTAAGTATGTGGTATGCTAGTATGGGTATTCGGATGACGCCTGCTACAAGTATAGTATACATATCACTGTCCATGGTTCTGAAATTGTGATATGTCTATCAAAAATATTTTCTCAAGCAATCCGAGTTGGGGCAGTTGGACATTTGAAAGTTGGTTATAAGGATCGGACCCTTTTACTTCAATTTTCACCTAAAATGACATCCCCAAATCTAACTGCCTGTAGCTCAGGACCTTAAGCAAGGATATGCATATTCTTGGTACCATATGAAAGAAAACACTTTGAAGTTTGGTTTGTGGAAATGTGAAAGGAATGTAGGAGAATATAACATATTAGATCTGGTAAAAGATAATACAAAGAAATAAACTAGTTCATTTGTATTTTTTTGTACCATCTTTGAAACGGTACAACATGTATTATTCCAAAATGTATTATTCCAGCCGACGTGCAATTTTGATTTTGGCCACTAGTGGCAACAGTGTATGTACAACGTTTTAGACTGATCCAATGAGCCATTGCATTTCTGTTCTTGTTGTATCAAGACTGCCCAAATGTGCCTAATTTGTTCATTAATAACTGTGCATGTTCAAAACTGTGCACTCTCCTCAAACAATAGCATGGTATTCTTTCAATGTAATAGCTACTGTAAATTGCACAGTGCACTTAGATTAACAAGAATTTAAGCTTTCTGCCAATATCAGATATGTCTATGTCCTGGGACATTTTATTGTTACTTACAACCTCATGCTAATCGCATTAGCCTACTTTAGCTCAACCATCCCGCAGGGGACCCACCAATCCTGAAGAGGTTTTTAATAGCTTAAATCGTTTAAGCTCAAAATTGGCTAGATGGCTACGTGTGCAGCCAGATGTAAGTTTCAGCACAAACACTGATAGATATTCTACATTTCCTCAACCAAGATCAACCTCTCACAACACAAACTGAAAATAATTAAACAAATCTTGATAAGAAACAGTTGGCAAAGTTGAATCTAAACCCAGCCAATGTACAAGCAAGTAGCGCATTGGCTGTGCATTGCAGTGAGTGTACACATGCTAGCTACCTAATTATCTAGATAAACACACGAGACAGACACGTTCCTGCTCGAGCATCCAGAACAAATTCCAGCCCTATCTTTATGATGCATTGATTCAGTACACCCTCTTCTCTTCAGTCAATGCCATTTTCCTCATGCTATTTTAATCCCAATTTGCGCTGACTGATCAACAGTGTGATGTTAGTTTTCAGTGTGTTCCCAGAAATCTGAACCCAGTAAGCAGTAAGCGTTCAAAATACGTCTATTCCAGATGTTGAAGTTGGGCTCATTTTAAGTTTTGAATGAAAGGTGAAAATACGTATTTTCCTGAAGTTTAAAATATGTATTTTCCTGAGTTTTTGAGGAGGTTTGAATCCTGAGAAACCTGCATACACATTGTTTATAGTACAATATACCAAAACTATGGGCTGGAAAACGTTGGTAGAGCATAGGTGGAGTAGGCATTTTGGTGCTTGTGAATTTCCTTTCTTTTTTGGGTTCAGACCAATGCCTACTTCTCACTTAAAACATGTTTGTTTTAAAAACAGTATATATATATATATATAGTACTACAGTAATATAGTACTCACTCTAACCGACTATAACCACTCCAAACCTACACACCACCCCAAAATAGGTAATATTTTGGTTTTTCCATATATGTTTTGAGGTTGGACTTCAGCACGTAGGGCGCACCAATTGGTGTCACCTCGTTAGTCAGTATGTGTTACACCTGTGTTGGTTGCTATCTTCTTAGAAGGAAGGAATTTAACCTGTGCTGGCCAAGGTGCAATTTAAGACTGGCTGTTACAGTGCTCCAGTTGTCTTGAGAGATGTGGAGGGTCAACACCTTTAGTGGGCTCTCAGAAGATGATTTCTAGAAAAACATTATTTTGTCTGATTTCTTTGATTTGATTTTGCTCCACCTTTTTGGTTTGCTTCCTGTCTTTAAGAGTAATTAGAGACAGGGAGTTAAACTATGGAGTATCCACATATGTGGGAGGGGCGTTATTGTCATATTTCCCAGCATGCTCTGTTGCAGGTAGATTCTTTGAATTGTTTGTTTCAATGTCTGTGTCTTCGCATGTATTGTACCAGTGAAAAGTTTGGACACACCTACTCATTCCAGGGTTTTTCTTTACTTGTACTATTTTCTGCATTGTAGAATAATAGTGAAGACATAAAAACTATGAAATAACACTTGGAATCATGTATTAACCATAAACGTGTCAAACAAATCAAAATATATTTTATATTTGAGATTCTTCAAATTAGCCACCCTTTGCCTTGATGACAGCTTTGCACACATTCTCTCAACCAGCTTCATGAGGTTGTCACCTGGAATGCATTTCAATTAACAGGTGTTCCTTGTTAAAAGTTAATATGTGGAATTTCTTTCCTTAATGCGTTTCAGCCAATCAGTTGTGTTGTGGCAAGGTAGGGGTGGCATACAGAAGATAGCCCTATTTGGTAAAAGATCAAGCCCTTATTATGGCAAGATCAGCTCAACTGAGCAAGGAGAATGGACAGTCCATCATTACTTGAAGACATGAAGGTCAGTCAATCTGGAACTTTTCAAGAACTTTGAATATTTCCTCATGTGCAGTCGCAAAAACCATCTAGCACTAAGATGAAATTGGCTCTCATGAGGACTGCCACAGGAAAGGAAGACCCAGAGTTACCTCTGCTGCAGAGGATAAGTTCATTGGAGTTACCAGCCTCAGAAATTGCAGCCCAAATAAATGCTTCACAGAGTTCAAATAATAGATGCATCTCCAGATCAACTGTTCAGATGAGACTGCATGAATCAGCCCTTCATGATCAAATTGCTGCAAAGAAACCACTACTAAAGGAAACCAATAATAAGAGATTTGCTTGGGCCAAGAAACACGAGCAGTGGACATTAGACCGGTGGAAATCTGTCCTTTGGTCTGATGAGTTCAAATGTGAGATTTTTGGTTCCAACCGCTGTGTCTTTGTGAGATGGAGAGGAGTAGTAGTTCCCACCGTGAAGCATGGAGGAGTAGGTATGATGGTGAGGGGGTGCTGAAAGCACACTTAACCAGCATGGCTACCACAGCATTCTGCAGCGATACACTTTCCCATCTGGTTTGCACTTAGTCCCACTGTGATTTTTATTGTGCGGCTGTCCGTGTCACATCCTGACCTTAGTTCCTTTTTTATGTCTCTATTTTAGTTTGGTCAGGGCGTGAGTTGGGGTGGGAATTTATGTTTTTGTTCTATGTTTTGTATTTCTGCTTTTGGCCTGGTATGGTTCCCAATCAGAGGCAGCTGTCAATCGTTGTTTCTGATTGAGAACCATACTTAGGTAGCCTGTGTTCCCACTGATTCGTGGGTAGTTATTTTCTGTTTAGTGTGTTGTTTCACCTGACAGGACTGGTTTGTTTATTTCTTTCATTCACGGTGTTGTTTTGTGTGTTCAGTTCTAATAAATTAACATGGACACTTACCATGCTGCATATTGGTCTGATCTTGACTACTCTTCCTCAGACGAAGAATAGATTCGTTACAGTCCGGTACACCAGTATCTATAGGTAGACTTTATCTGTATGCTTTATCCCTCCGGCTATCCAAAAAATATGGCTCCATCTATGGTTCACTTTGGACCCAAGAAAGTGGTTGTTCTGGCAGGATACAAGATGGTCAAGCAGGCGCTGGTCAACCATGCAGAGGAGTTTGGGGACAGGGGAACGCCGCCTGTGTTCTAAGATTTCACCAGTGGACATGGTAATGTCCAAACCTGTAATCCAGTTAACTGTTGCATTCTACACAATTGTCTGTCAAGCAGGCATAGTTGGTGCTGTAACTCCAGACCCAAATATTTGACAAAGATATTATTCTCTCCTGACATGATTAATTCCTGACACCTGCACAATGTGACTTTTTTCTACAGGAATTCTGGTTGCCAATGGAGACTCATGGAAAGAGATGAGATGCTTTGCCGTAGCGAACCTTAGACTTTGGCATGGGCAAGAAAGGAAGTCAGGAGGAAATTCGCTACCTTATTCAATTGTTAGAAAAAACATGAGGGAAAAATTTGAAGTTACGATTTTTGAATACCCAAATAAGATAACAAATATATACATGTTCTTAGTTTTGCTAATTCTCTTTCTGTTGGGCTTTGTGACAGGTAAAGCATTTGACACAACCCAGCCAATGAATTATGATGTCTCCAATGTAATCTCCAACATTGTGTATGGCAGCAGGTTTGAATACTCTGACCCCAAGATCCAAGCCAATGAGAACCTCCAGAATTAGTGGCTCTGTTTCAATGCAGGTACATGATGTTTACTTTGTTTCTCACTCTTAGAGAATAATGCCAAACTGTTCTCACTTGACTAAACCAGGAAAATAAAATAAATATTCTATTTGTAGTAGGCTACATTCATGCTTTACTTTTTGTTTATGGGAAGATAGTGGTACAACATGTTCCCATGGCTGGGGCCTTGGCTGAAAACCAATAAGCTTTTGTTAAAGAATATTGACAACAAGAAGGAAATGAGGGAACTGGTGTGTGGGCTGAAGAAGACCCAGAACTTCAACCGTGTATAAACTTTTTGATAATACAAGGGTTAAAATTCTTGAAATGAATAACTTGCATCTAAGGCAGGGGTGTCAAACTCTACTGTCTGCAGGTTTTTGTTTTTTCCTTTCAATTAAGCCCTAAACGACCAGGTGTGGGGAGTTCCTTACTAATTAGTGATCTTAATTCATCAATTAAGTACAAGGGAGAAGCAAAAACCTGCAGACACTTGGCCCTCTGTGGAATGAGTTTGACACCTGTGGTCTAGGGGTTCAGTGGGTATTGAGAAATAACTATATGGTCCATGTAATAGAGCAGGGCTCTCCAATCCAGTTCCGGGATGTTTTCACTCCAACCTTAACTAGCACACCTTATTCAAATAATTAGCTGGTTGATAATCTGAATCAGGTTAGTTATAACTGGGGTTGTAGCGAAAACCTACTGGAGGGTAGCTCTCCAGGAACAAGGTTGGAGTTAAAACCTTACAGGACATTAGCGCTACTACAGGAACAGGGTTGGAGTTAAAATCTACAGGAGAGTAGCTCTACAACAGGAACAGGGTTGGAGTTAAAACCTACAGGAGAGTAGCTCTACTACAGGAACAGGGTTGGAGTTAAAACCTACAGGAGAGTAGCTCTACTACAGGAACAGGGTTACAGTTAAAACCTACAGGAGAGTAGCTCTACTACAGGAACAGGGTTGGAGTTCAAACCTACAGGAGAGTAGCTCTACTACAGGAACAGGGTTACAGTTAAAACCTACAGGAGAGTAGCTCTACTACAGGAACAGGGTTACAGTTAAAACCTACAGTAGAGTAGCTCTACTACAGGAACAGGGTTGGAGTTAAAACTAACAGGAGAGTAGCTCTACTACAGGAGCAGGGTTACAGTTAAAACCTACAGGAGAGTAGCTCTACTACAGGAACAGGGTTACAGTTAAAACCTACAGGAGAGTAGCTCTACTACAGGAACGGGGTTGGAGTTAAACTCTACAGGAGAGTAGCTCTACTACAGGAACAGGGTTGGAGTTAAAACCTACAGGAGAGTAGCTCTACTACAGGAACAGGGTTGGAGTTAAAACCTACAGGAGAGTAGCTCTACTACAGGAACAGGGTTGGAGTTAAAACCTACAGGAGAGTAGCTCTACTACAGGAACAGGGTTGGAGTTCAAACCTACAGGAGAGTAGCTCTACTACAGGAACAGGGTTGGAGTTAAAACCTACAGGAGAGTAGCTCTACTACAGGAACAGGGTTACATTTAAAACCTACAGGAGAGTAGCTCTACTACAGGAACAGGGTTACAGTTAAAACATACAGTAGAGTAGCTCTACTACAGGAACAGGGTCGGAGTTAAAACCTATAGGAGAGTAGCTCTACTACAGAAGCAGGGTTACAGTTTAAACCTATAGGAGAGTAGCTCTACTACAGGAACAGGGTTGGAGTTAAAACTAACAGGAGAGTAGCTCTACTACAGGAGCAGGGTTACAGTTAAAACCTACAGGAGAGTAGCTCTACTACAGGAACAGGGTTACAGTTAAAACCTACAGGAGAGTAGCTCTACTACAGGAACAGGGTTGGAACAGGGTTGGAGTTAAAACCTACAGGAGAGTAGCTCTACTACAGGAGCAGGGTTACAGTTAAAACCTACAGGAGAGTAGCTCTACTACAGGAACAGGGTTACAGTTAAAACCTACAGGAGAGTAGCTCTACTACAGGAACAGGGTTGGAGTTAAAATCTACAGGAGAGTAGCTCTACAACAGGAACAGGGTTGGAGTTAAAACCTACAGGAGAGTAGCTCTACAACAGGAACAGGGTTGGAGTTAAAACCTACAGGAGAGTAGCTCTACTACAGGAACAGGGTTGGAGTTAAAACCTACAGGAGAGTAGCTCTACTACAGGAACAGGGTTGGAGTTAAAATCTACAGGAGAGTAGCTCTACAACAGGAACAGGGTTGGAGTTAAAACCTACAGGAGAGTAGCTCTACTACAGGAACAGGGTTGGAGTTAAAACCTACAGGAGAGTAGCTCTACTACAGGAACAGGGTTGGAGTTCAAACCTACAGGAGAGTAGCTCTACTACAGGAACAGGGTTGGAGTTAAAACCTACAGGAGAGTAGCTCTACTACAGGAACAGGGTTGGAGTTAAAACCTACAGGAGAGTAGCTCTACTACAGGAACAGGGTTGGAGTTCAAACCTACAGGAGAGTAGCTCTACTACAGGAACAGGGTTGGAGTTAAAACCTACAGGAGAGTAGCTCTACTACAGGAACAGGGTTACAGTTAAAACCTACAGGAGAGTAGCTCTACTACAGGAACAGGGTTACAGTTAAAACCTACAGGAGAGTAGCTCTACTACAGGAACAGGGTTGGAGTTCAAACCTACAGGAGAGTAGCTCTACTACAGGAACAGGGTTACAGTTAAAACCTACAGGAGAGTAGCTCTACTACAGGAACAGGGTTACAGTTAAAACCTACAGTAGAGTAGCTCTACTACAGGAACAGGGTTGGAGTTAAAACTAACAGGAGAGTAGCTCTACTACAGGAGCAGGGTTACAGTTAAAACCTACAGGAGAGTAGCTCTACTACAGGAACAGGGTTACAGTTAAAACCTACAGGAGAGTAGCTCTACTACAGGAACAGGGTTACAGTTAAAACCTACAGTAGAGTAGCTCTACTACAGGAACAGGGTTGGAGTTAAAACTAACAGGAGAGTAGCTCTACTACAGGAGCAGGGTTACAGTTAAAACCTACAGGAGAGTAGCTCTACTACAGGAACAGGGTTACAGTTAAAACCTACAGGAGAGTAGCTCTACTACAGGAACGGGGTTGGAGTTAAACTCTACAGGAGAGTAGCTCTACTACAGGAACAAGGTTGGAGTTAAAACCTACAGGAGAGTAGCTCTACTACAGGAACAGGGTTGGAGTTCAAACCTACAGGAGAGTAGCTCTACTACAGGAACAGGGTTGGAGTTAAAACCTACAGGAGAGTAGCTCTACTACAGGAACAGGGTTGGAGTTAAAACCTACAGGAGAGTAGCTCTACTACAGGAACGGGGTCGGAGTTAAAACCTATAGGAGAGTAGCTCTACTACAGAAGCAGGGTTACAGTTTAAACCTATAGGAGAGTAGCTCTACTACAGGAACAGGGTTGGAGTTAAAACTAACAGGAGAGTAGCTCTACTACAGGAGCAGGGTTACAGTTAAAACCTACAGGAGAGTAGCTCTATTACAGGAACAGGGTTACAGTTAAAACCTACAGTAGAGTAGCTCTACTACAGGAACAGGGTTGGAGTTAAAACCTACAGGAGAGTAGCTCTACTACGGGAACAGGGTTGGAGTTAAAACCTACAGGAGAGTAGCTCTACTACAGGAGCAGGGTTACAGTTAAAACCTACAGGAGAGTAGCTCTACTACAGGAACAGGGTTACAGTTAAAACCTACAGGAGAGTAGCTCTACTACAGGAACAGGGTTGGAGTTAAAATCTACAGGAGAGTAGCTCTACAACAGGAACAGGGTTGGAGTTAAAACCTACAGGAGAGTAGCTCTACAACAGGAACAGGGTTGGAGTTAAAACCTACAGGAGAGTAGCTCTACTACAGGAACAGGGTTGGAGTTAAAACCTACAGGAGAGTAGCTCTACTACAGGAACAGGGTTGGAGTTAAAATCTACAGGAGAGTAGCTCTACAACAGGAACAGGGTTGGAGTTAAAACCTACAGGAGAGTAGCTCTACTACAGGAACAGGGTTGGAGTTAAAACCTACAGGAGAGTAGCTCTACTATAGGAACAGGGTTACAGTTAAAACCTACAGGAGAGTAGCTCTACTACAGGATCAGGGTTGGAGTTCAAACCTACAGGAGAGTAGCTCTACTACAGGAACAGGGTTGGAGTTAAAACCTACAGGAGAGTAGCTCTACTACAGGAACAGGGTTGGAGTTAAAACCTACAGGAGAGCAGCTCTACTACAGGAACAGGGTTGGAGTTAAAACCTACAGGAGAGTAGCTCTACTACAGGAACAGGGTTACAGTTCAAACCTACAGTAGAGTAGCTCTACTACAGGAACAGGGTTGGAATTAAAACCTACAGGAGAGTAGCTCTACTACAGGAACAGGGTCAAAGTTAAAACCTATAGGAGAGTAGCTCTACTACAGAAGCAGGGTTACAGTTAAAATCTATAGGAGAGTAGCTCTACTACAGGAACAGGGTTGGAGTTAAAACTAGCAGGAGAGTAGCTCTACTACAGGAGCAGGGTTACAGTTAAAACCTACAGTAGAGTAGCTCTACTACAGGAACAGGGTTGGAGTTAAAACCTACAGGAGAGTAGCTCTACTACAGGAACAGGGTTGGAGTTAAAACCTATAGGAGAGTAGCTCTACTACAGGAGCAGGGTTACAGTTAAAACCTACAGGAGAGTAGCTCTACTACAGGAACAGGGTTGGAGTTAAAACTAACAGGAGAGTAGCTCTACTACAGGAGCAGGGTTACAGTTAAAACCTACAGGAGAGTAGCTCTACTACAGGAACAGGGTTACAGTTAAAACCTACAGGAGAGTAGCTCTACTACAGGAACAGGGTTAGAGTTAAAACCTACAGGAGAGTAGCTCTACTACAGGAGCAGGGTTACAGTTAAAACCTACAGGAGAGTAGCTCTACTACAGGAACAGGGTTACAGTTAAAACCTCACACCTCTAGGTGAGACATCACCTTCCAGGGCATCATCTTCCACTTCATCAAGAAGGGGACGCTTGTTTCCTCGACTGACGTTTGTTCTACAAGACGGGAGTGAATGGGAGAGCTCACACACCTTTAACCCCGCCCACTTTCTGGATGAGAAGGATTGATTTGTTAAGAGGGATGCCTTCATGCCCTACTCTGCAGGCAATTCCAATGTTTGTTTCTTAATTTACACTATCATTCAGCAATTAACTCAATCATACATTATATTGTGCTCATTACTTTGGCCCAGAGAGAGTTGAGGGGATGGACGGGTCTGTGACAAATATAGATACATATAACACTAAGCGACTCATTCAGAATCCATCTATGGTGCTCTAACATTTTTGGCCATTGCTTTGACCCAGAGAGTTGATGGTATAGTTTATGTTATAGAAATGTGTACAATTTGACATCTATTGATATGTCAACTATAGGAAATATATGTAGACCTAATTGTTATATGTTGTCAGGGAGAATATAGTAGACGGCATGTGTCAAAAAGTGATTGAAGATCTATTTTTAGTGTTACTTGTTTATGCCCTTTTATGGACATCCTGTCCGGATGTTCTCACGCTATGGAAATCCTGTCCAGATTTTCTCATGCTATAGAGTGAGTGCTTATGTAACATGATCGTGCAACTGTTCCTTTGAAGTAAAGCATATGTTTGTAATAAAAATGTCCTGGTGATTGATGTATAGTGAGCTTGTTGAACTGTTGAATGTGTTTGAACATTTAAAACATTTGGGAATTCATGTAGAGAATGGGGGAGGCCTGAGTTTGACCATTTTAAACAGTTGGGTATTTATGTAGAGAATGGAGGAGACCTGAGTTTGACCATTTGAAACAGTTGGGTATTTATGTAGAGAATGGGGGAGGCCTGAGTTTGACCATTTTAAACAGTTGGGTATTTATGTAGAGAATGGGGGAGGCCTGAGTTTGACCATTTTAAACAGTTGGGTATTTATGTAGAGAATGGGGGAGGCCTGAGTTTGACCATTTGAAACAGTTGGGTATTTATGTAGAGAATGGGGGAGGCCTGAGTTTGACCATTTGAAACAGTTGGGTATTTATGTAGAGAATGGGGGAGGCCTGAGTTTGACCATTTGAAACAGTTGGGTATTTATGTAGAGAATGGGGGAGGCCTGAGTTTGACCATTTGAAACAGTTGGGTATTTATGTAGAGAATGGGGGAGGCCTGAGTTTGACCATTTTAAACAGTTGGGTATTTATGTAGAGAATGGGGGAGGCCTGAGTTTGACCATTTTAAACAGTTGGGTATTTATGTAGAGAATGGGGGAGGCCTGAGTTTGACCATTTGAAACAGTTGGGTATTTATGTAGAGAATGGGGGAGGCCTGAGTTTGACCATTTTAAACAGTTGGGTATTTATGTAGAGAATGGAGGAGACCGGAGTTTGACAATTTTAAACAGTTGGGAATTTATGTAGAGAATGGGGAGGCCTGAGTTTGACCATTTGAAACAGTTGGTAAAGTTTTGTCGTGAACTTATGGAGGGAGCTTGTGACCCCTTGGAAAATGAAAAAGTATTTTCCAGGTAGGTCTGCCTGAGTATAACTAAGTGTTAGACTTGTCCTATGACAAGTGTGTGTGTGTGTGTGTGTGTCTGTGTGTGTGTGTGCGCGCGTGCGTGTGTGTGTGTGTGTGAGATAGGCAGGGTGCTAGGTTACAAGCAGAGAGAAAGTTACTCGAAACATTATTTCTGAGAACATAACACATTTAGTATCTTTCCTACAACATAATAATAGTAGTAATATGCCCTTTTATGGACATCCTGTCCGGATGTTCTCACGCTATGGTAACATTTTGCAGCAAAACATTTTTTTAAAAGAAGCATGTACTGTATTTACCTTCAACTAATGACAGCTCTTCCTCTGGTCTTCCGTCTCTTCCTCGGCCCTCTGGTTGCATCAAGTTACAAGCTGTGGATTTAGAAGCCCTGATCAAGGAGCAAAGGCATTATTTTATATGAACACAGTTCAAAAACAATTATACATAAACATTTAAAGTCTATTCAAATGTAGTATTGTGTTGTAATATGTAGGATTTATATAAATGTTTAGTAAGAAAACATTTGAGGTGTAGCTTAATATTGCATAGTAACTTTTAATAATGGTAATGTGTTTAAATGCTGGTAGTAACATTTTTGCGGTTATGAAGGGTTTTAAAATGTAATTTACCTTTAATGAAATCTCAGGCGCTCTCTGTCTCTCTTCCTCTGGACCTGTGTGTGGGTGTATGCAACACCCACCGGTAGCAAGCGCTCCAGCAGGTATATTTCACTGGTCATCCCCAAAGCCAACACTTCCTTTACCGATCACTGTACCTGAACGTACACAGCCAATCTGTAAACAGCACACCCCACTACCTCATCCCCATATTGTTACTTATCCATTTGCTCTTTGGCACCCCAGTATCTCTACTTGCACATCATCATCTGCACATCTATCACTCCAGTGTTAACGCTAAATTGTAATTTTTTCGCCTCTATGGCCTATTTATTGCCTTACCTCCCTACTCTTCTGCATCTGTGCAATGAGGTATTGTCATGCTGAAACAGGAAAGGACCTTCCCCAAACGGTTGCCACAAAGTTGGAAGCACAGAATCGTCTCGAATGTCATTGTATGCTGTAGCGTTAAGATTTCCCTTCACTGGAACTAAGGGACCTAGCCCAAACCATGAAAAACAGCCCCAGACCGTTATTCCTCCTCCACCAAAATGTACAGTTGGCACCATGCATTCGGGCAGGTAGCGTTCTACTGGCATCCGCCAAACCCAGATTCGTCTCCGTCGGTCTGCCAGATGGTGAAGCGTGATTCATCACTCCAGAGAACACGTTTCCACTGCTCCAGACTCCAATGGCGGCAAGCTTTACACCATGGCAATCTTAGGCTTGTGTGCATCTGCTCTGCCATGGAAACCCATTTCATGAAGCTCCCGACAAACAGTTCATGTGCTGAAGTTGCTTCCAGAGACAGTTTGGAACTCGGTAGTAAGTGCTGCAACCAGTTTTTACGCTTCAGCACTCGGCAGTCCCGTGTGGTTTACCACTTCGAGGCTGAGCTGTTGTTGTTCCTAGACATTTCTACTTCACAATAACAGCACTTACAGTTGACCGGGGCAGCTCTAGGAGAAATTTGACAAACTTACTTGTTAGAAAGGTGGCATCCTATTACGGTTCACATTGAAAGTTACTGAGCTCTTCAGTGAGGCCATGCTACTGCCAATGTTTGTCTATGGAGATTGCATGGCTGTGTGCTTGATTTTTACACCTATCGGCAATGGGTGTGGCTGAAAGAGCCGAGACCACTAATTGGAAGGGGTGTCCACATACTTTTGCATATATAGTGTACTTCCTCCATAGAGATCCTGTTAGTATTCTAATTCTTTGAACACCTCTTGGCTCTTTGCCCACTATCACATTCTAAATATAGAATTAGAACATGTACCAACAGTTCAACCAAGTGTTTTGATCTAAATTGCAAGTCAAATCACAGTTGCAATATTTTTGAAAAAATAAGGCCTAGATTTTTTGCCTGTATCGTGCAGCACTATGTGGCAGTGTGGAAATGATCTCAAATGAGTTCAACTTCTGGTTGAACTATAAACAGTATAAAATTAATCCAAATGGAAAAGCCCCACTGAAATCAATTAGAATGTATGTGGACACCCTAGGGTAATGCACAAGTCATACAGCAAATGTAGAACTTTTATTATAATAATAATTATTATAATAATAAATAATCATATATATTTTGGCCATACCACCCAGTCCTAGGTTGTTGATGTGATTTGTAAGATTGTTTTATCTGGCTAATGTTTTCAGTTTTCAAACATTCAGTAAGTAAAATTATAGAATGGATTTCAGCACATTATGCCTGCATTTAGTTGGCTAATGTTTTTTTCCCAATGGACGTCATGACTCAAGTGCCAAGTACATAGTGTTCCGTTTGCTACAGTTTTACAAATAAATGTTTGTCGACAGAAAATACCTCTGACACAGTTTATGCACTAAACATGACTTGTGTTCTTCTACCTCAAAAGTAAACTGACTTCAGGTTGTCAATATCAGTATCTATAGAACGTGTCAAGTAGTTTCTGTGGACACCCCCCTCAAGGTTGGAGTTTGCCCCCCCTCCCCAAAATAAAAATAACATGTGCAGTTTTGTCACACAACACAATGCCACAGATGTCTAAAGATTTGAGGGAGCATGCAATTGGCATGCTGACTGCAGAAATGTCCAACAGAGCTGTTGCCAGAGAACTGAATGTTGATTTCTCTACCATAAGCTGCCTCCAACAGAATTTGGCAGTACATCCTACCAGCCTCACAGCCGCAGAGCACATGTAACCACGGCAGCCCAGGACCTCCACATCCGGCTTATTCACCTGCGGGATCGTCTGATGAGGGGGAAGGGGTGTGCTGAGGACTATTTCTGTCTGTAATAAAGCCCTTTGTGGGGAAAAACTCATTCCAATTGGCTGGGACTGGCTCCCAAGTGGGTGGGCCTATGCTCTCCCAGGCCCACCCATGGCTGTACCCCTGCCCAGTCATGTGAAATCCATAGATTAGGGCCAAATTCATATTTCAGTTGACTGATTTCCTTCTATGAACTGCAACTCAGTAAAATCTTAGAAATTGTTGCATGTTGCGTTTATATTTTTCTTCAGTATAGTTTGCCATTCGAGTACGCAACATTTTTTATTTTATAGTATACAACATTTAGGAAATTAGAGTATACTCTACATGCCTGGATGTCATACTAATTTCTGTTTTGACAACAGTATGTGAAGGTATGTGAAAATGTACTTTTTAAAGTGCAATATGCAGAAATTGCTGTAATAGTTCACCTAATTTCAGTTTATGTGACAAGAAATAGTGTCGAGCAGTGGTTCCCAAACTTTTATAGTTCCGTAACTCTTCAAACATTCCACCCCCTGCTGCATACCCCCTCTATCACCAGGGTTAGCACACTCAACATTGTAGCCTGCCAAACACACAGGATACGATACATTTATTAATACGAATGAGTGAGTGTTTGTCACAATCTGGCTCATGGTAAGTGACAAAGAGCTCTTATAGGACCAGGGCACCAATAATAATACAATAATAAAACATGTAGCTCTTTATTTAGCCATCTTACATATAAAACCTTATTTGTTCATCTCCACAGGTTAATGAGAAGGGTGTGCTTGAAAGGATGCACATAACTCTGCAATGTTTGGTTGTATTAGAGAGAGTCTCAGTCTTAAATAATTTTCCACACACAGTCTGTGCATGTATTTAGGTTTCATATTATTGAGGGCCGAGAATCCACTCTCACATAGGTACGTGGTTGCAAAGGGCATCACTGTCTTAACAGCTCAATTTGAAAAGGCAGGATACTCTGAGTGCAGCCCAATCCAGAAATCTGGCAGTGGCTTCTGATTAAATTACATTTTCACAGTACCGCTTGTTGCAATTTCAATGAGGCTCTCTTGTTCAGACATCTGTAAGTGGACTGGAGGAACGGCATGAAAGGGATAATGAATCCAGTTGTTTGTGTCGTCCATTTCGGGAAAGTACCTTCGTATTTGCGCACCCAGCTCACTAATTTTTCCCTCTCTCAACTTTTTCACTCCGGACTTTTTATCTGGACGTGGTTCATCAGGACCTCCACCAGCCGAAGCTAAGTAGTAACATTAATGTTATGTCTTCTAATTGCAGTCGCTGTACTCATAATATACAGGAGAACGGTCGCTTTATGACGAGGATAGCTGTGCTGCAAGCCCAGCTTCAGACACAATCAATAGGCAGGGGTAATTTTAGTGTAGGAAAGGATAAAACAGCGTCTATCCCACCAATAAGGACAGATAGTAGTATAAATCCCCTCGCACAGTCCCCGCAGCCGGACAACTTTCTCATGGCTTCTGGAAGGAAATGCTGTAGGAACGCTCAACCGTTGTCGCTCATTCAGCAGACAGAAACTTACAACCGGTTCTCCCCATTAAGCAATGGGTCGGTGTCAAGAGAATTATGTTCTCAGTGTTCATAAACCCAATTGAATTGATAACTCAGCCTGAAACCCAGAATTTGTAGGCAACTGGATGGAATGAATCAGATGGAAGCCCAGTTACAATAGTCGTGAATGTTTATTTAGAGAGCTCTGCTTATCATTTCCTGTACATTGGTCTATATACCTCACATTTTGTCATAAATGTTCCTCCTCCTCTCAGATACAATGGCAATATAGTTCACAAGTCTTCTCCTACTCATACATTGTCTGCCACCTGTTATGCAATCTACTACAAGCCCAGGTCTCTAACCTCCCTGAGTGGGGACAGAATGTCCTGTAAAGAACACAGTAGTACAGCTTGTCTGACGATAGCTCAATTTGTTTCATACTTGCACCCTGCTTACATACTAAAAAGGAACAGAAAGTCCTTGTTCTAATTCTTGACTAAAACCCACACACATCAGATTTAGTTTTACGGTTCTAATAAGTTTCATACAATCATACAGTGACAGGGTAGTATTCTGTTAGTTATAGTTCTACGTTAAATGTATACATCATTTAGTCATTATTCATAAAATTCATAACAGTTGGAGTCAGAGGCCAAGCCTTCTCTGTTCTCTCCTTCTCCTGTCTGAGACCCCCGAAGCCTCCCACCATTAGCTCTGACAAATTGAAAACACTAGTCATTGGTGACTCCATTACCCACTATATAAGACTTAAAACGAATCATCCAGCGATCATACACTGTTTACCAGGGGGCAGGGCTAGCAACGTTAAGGCTAATCTGAAGATGGTGCTGGCTAAAGCTAAAACTGGCGAGTGTAGAGAGCATTGGCATATTGTTATCCACGTTGGCACCAACGATGTTAGGATGAAAAAGTCAGAGGTCACCAAGCGCAACATAGCGTCAGCGTGTAAATCAGCTAGAAAGATGTGTCGGCATTGAGTAATTGTCTCTGGGCCCCCTCCCAGTTAGGGGGAGTGATGAGCTCTACAGCAGAGTCTCACAACAATCGCTGTTGGAAAACTGTTTTCTGCCCCTCCCAAAAGATAGCATTTGTACATAATTGTCACTCTTTCTGGGACTCACACACAAACAGGACCAAGTCTGGCCTGCTGAGGAGTGACAGTCTCCATCTTAGCTGGAGGGGTGCTCTCATCTTACCTACTAACATAGACAGGGCTCTAACTCCCCTAGCTCACAATGAGATAGCCAGCCTGCAAACTTAGTGGAGTCTGCCACTAGCACAGTCAGTGTAGTCAGCTCAACTATCCCCATTGAGACAGTGCCTGTGCCTCAATCTAGTTTGGGCAAAACTGAATGTGGTGGTGTTCTCCTTAGCAATCTCACTGGAATATAGACCTCCTCCATTCCTGTCATCATTGAAAGAGACTGTGATATCTCACATCTAAGAAAAGGGCTACTTAATGTAAGATACCTCACTTTCAAGGCAGTTATAGTCAATTAACTAATTACTCATCATAATCTTGATGTGATTGGCCTTACTGAAACATGGCTAAAGCCTGATGCATTTACTGTGTTAAATGAGGCCTCACCTCCTGGTTACACTAGTGACCATATCCCTGTGCATCCCGCAAAGGCGGAGGTGTTGCTAACATTTATGATAGCTAGTTTCAATTTACAAAAAAAAAGTATTTTGAGGTTCTAGTCATGAAATCTATGCAGCCTACTCAAACACTTTTTATAGCTACTGTTTACAGGCCTTCTGGGCCATATGCAGCTTTCCTCACTGAGTTCCTTGAATTCCTATTGGACCTTGTAGTCATGGCAGATAATATTCACATTTTTGATGACTTAATATTCACATGGAAAAGTCCACATGTCCAACATGTCTCCCGACCTACTCACTGCCACAGTCATAATCTGGACCTAGTTTTGTCCCGTAAGAATAAATGTTGTGGATCTGAAGCTAACTTAAAAGCAGCATTCCCCAAGAGAGGATGGCTTTCACTTCAGCATTGATAAATTCATGAACTTCTTTGATGAAAAGATCATGATCAGTAGAAAGCAAATTACGGACTCCTCTTTAAATCTGTGTATTCCTCCAAAGCTCAGTTGTCCTGAGTCTACACACCTCTGCTAGGACCTAGGATCAAGAGAGACACTCAACTTTTTTAATACTGTATCCCTTGACATGTTGAAGAAAATAATCATGGCCTCTAAACCTTCAAGCTGCATACTGGACCCTATTCCAACTAAACTACTGAAAGAGCTGCTTCCTGTACTTGGCCCTGCTATGTTGAACATAATAAACGGCTCTCTATCCACCAGATGTGTACCAAACTCACTAAAAGTGGCAGTAATAAAGCCTCTTTTGAAAAAGCTAAACTTTGACCCAGAAAATATAAAAACCTAATCAAATCAAAGTGTATTTGTCACGTGCGCCGAATACAACAGGTGAAACCTTACAGTGAAATGCTTACTTACAGGCTCTAACCAATAGTGAAAGAAAGGTGAACAATAGGTAAGTAAAGAAATAAAACAACAGCAAAAAGACAGGCTACATACAGTAGCGAGGCTACATACAGACACCGGTTAGTCAGGCTGATTGAGGTAGAATGTACATGTAGATATGGTTAAAGTGACTACGCAAATATGATGAACAGAGAGTAGCAGTAGCGTAAAAGAGGGGTTGCTGGGTGGTGGGTGGCGGGTCGCAATGCAGATAGCCCGGTTAACCAATGTGAGGGAGCACAGGTTGGTCGGCCTAATTGAGGTAGTAAGTATGTGAATGTATAGTTACAGTGACTATGCATATATGATAAACAGAAAATAGCAGCAGCTTAAAAAGAGGGGTTGGGGGTGGGGAGGCACATAATGCAAATTTTGAGGGCCTTCCTCTGACACCGCCTGGTGTAGAGGTCCTGGATGGCAGGCAGCTTAGCCCCAGTGATGTACTGGGCTGTACGCACTACCCTCTGTAATTCCTTGCGGTCAGAGGCCGAGCAATTGCCGAACCAAGCAGTGATGCAACCAGTGCTCTCGATGTTGCAGCTGTAGAACCTTTTGAGGATCTCAGGACCCATGCCAAATCTTTTTAGTTTCCTGAGGGGGAATAGGCTTTGTCGTGCCCTCTTCATGACTGTCTTGGTGTATTTGGACCATTCTAGTTTGTTGTTGATGTGGACACCAAGGAACATGAAGCTCTCAACCTGCTCCACTACAGCCCCGTCGATGAGAATGGGGGCGTGCTTGGTCCTCCTTTTCCTGTAGTCCACAATCATCTCTTTAGTCTTGCTTTTGTCCAGGTGGGAAAGGGCAGTGTGGAGTGCAATTGAAATTGCATCATCTGTGCATCTGTTTGGGCGGTATGCAAATTGGTGTGGGTCTAGGGTTTCTGGGATATTGGTGTTGATGTGAGCCATTATCAACCTTTCAAAGCACTTCATGGCTACGGACGTGAGTGCTACGAGTCTGTAGCCATTTAGGCAGGTTGCCTTTGTGTTCTTGGGCACAGGGACTATGGTGGTCTGGCCCGGTGCACACATCCTGGAAATCCGCCTGGCCCCGCATGTTGATCTGTTTTAAGGTCTTACTCACGTCGGCTACGGAGAGCATGATCACACAGTCGTCCGGAACAGCTGATGCTCTCATGCATGCCTCAGTGTTGCTTGCCTCGAAGTGAGCATAGAAGTGATTTAGCTCATCTGGTAGGCCTGTGTCACTGGGCAGCTTCCAGCTCTGCTTCCCTTTGTAGTCTGTAATAGTTTGCAAGCCCTGCCACATGAGACGAGCACTCAGAGACAGTGTAGTATGATTCAATCTTAGCCCTGTATTGACGCTTTGCCTGTTTGATGGTTCGTCGCAGGGCATAGCAGGATCTCTTGTAAGCTTCCGGGTTAGAGTCCCGCACCTTGAAAGCGGCAGCTCTACCCTTTAGCTCAGTGCGAATGTTGCCTGTAATCCATGGCCTCTGGTTGGGGTATGTACGTACAGTCACTGTGGGGATGACATCCTCGATGCACTTATTGATAAATTCAGTGACTGATGTGGTGTACTCCTCAATGCCTTTGGAAGAATCCCGGAACATGTTCCAGTCTGTGATAGCAAAACAGTCCTGTAGTTTAGCATCTGCTTCATCTGACCACTTATTTTATAGACCAAGTCGCTGGTGCTTCCTGCTTTAATTTTTGCTTGTAAGCAGGAATTAGGAGGATAGAGTTGTGGTTGGATTTACCAAATGGAGGGCGAGGTAGAGCTTTGTACGCGCATCTGTGTGTTGAGTACAGGTGACCTAAAATGTGTTTCCTTCTGGTTGCACATTTAACATGTTGATAGAAATTTGTTAGAACTGATTTTAGTTTCCCTGCATTAAAGTCCCCAGCCACTACGAGCGCCGCCTCTGGGTGAGTGGTTTATTGTTTGCTTATTGCCCTGAGTGCGGTCTTAGTGCCAGCATCTGTCTGTGGTGGTAAATAAACAGCCACAAAAAATATAGCTGAAAACTCTCTAGGCAGGTAGTGTGGCCTGCAATTTATCACAATATACTCTACTTCAGGTGAGCAAAATCTAGGAAGAACCTGCTCTACACTGATACAGTGATCCATGAGACCCAGAGACTAGCCAACATTTTACCCATGGCCATCCCTGACACCTCTAGGCGAGACATCACCTTCCAGGGCATCATCTTCCACTCCCTCAAGAAGGGCACTTTTGTTTCCTCGACTGATGTTTGTTCTACAAGACGGGAGTGAATGGGAGAGCTCACACACCTTTAACCCCACCCACTTTCTGGACGAGAAAGGTTGATTTGTCAAGAGGGATGCCTTCATGCCTTACTCTGCAGGCAATTCCAATGTTTGTTTCTTAATTTACACTATCATTCAGCAATTAACTCAATCATACATTATATTGTGCTCATTACTTTGGCCCAGAGAGAGTTGAGGGGATGGACGGGACAAATATAGATACATATAACACTAAGCGACTCATTCAGAATCCATCTATGGTGCTCTAACATTTTTGGCCATTGCTTTGACCCAGAGAGTTGATGGTATAGTTTGTTATAGAAATGTGTGTACAATTTGACATCTATTGATATGTCAACTATAGGAAATATATGTAGACCTAATTGTTATATGTTGTCAGAGAGAATATAGTAGACGGCATGTGTCAAAAAGTGATTGATGATCTATTTTTAGTGTCACTTGTTTATGCCCTTTTATGGACATCCTGGACGGATGTTCTCACGCTATGGACATCCTGTCCAGATTTTCTCATGCTATAGAGTGAGTGCTTATGTAACATGATCGTGCAGTTGATTCTTTGAAGCAAGGCATATTTTTGTAATAGAAATGTCCTGGTGATTGATGTGTAGTGACCTTGTTGAATGTGTTTGAACATTTGAAACATTTGGGAATTCATGTAGTGAATGGAGGAGACCGGAGTTTGACAATTTTAAACAGTTGGGAATTTATGTAGAGAATGGGGGAGGCCTAAGTGTATACATTGAAACAGTTGGGAATTTATGTAGAGAATGGGGGAGGCCTAAGTGTAAACATTGAAACAGTTGGGAATGTATGTAGAGAATGGGGGAGGCCTAAGTGTAAACATTGAAACAGTTGGGAATTTATGTAGAGAATGGGGGAGGCCTAAGTGTAAACACTGAAACAGTTGGAAATTTATGTAGAGAATGGGGGAGGCCTAAGTGTAAACATTGAAACAGTTGGTAATTTATGTAGAGAATGGGGGAGGCCTAAGTGTAAACATTGAAACAGTTGGGTATTTATGTAGAGAATGGGGGAGGCCTAAGTGTAAACATTGAAACAGTTGGGTATTTATGTAGAGAATGGGGGAGGCCTAAGTGTAAACATTGAAACAGTTGGGTATTTATATAGAGAATGGGGAGGCCTAAGTGTAAACATTGAAACAGTTGGGAATTTATGTAGAGAATGGGGGAGGCCTGAGTGTAAACATTGAAACAGTTGGGTATTTATGTAGAGAATGGGGGAGGCCTAAGTGTAAACATTGAAACAGTTGGGAATGTATGTAGAGAATGGGGGAGGCCTAAGTGTAAACATTGAAACAGTTGGGTATTTATGTAGAGAATGGGGGAGGCCTGAGTTTGACCATTTGAAACAGTTGGTAAAGTTTTGTCGTAAACTTATGGAGGGAGCTTGTGACCCCTTGTAAAATGAAAAAGTATTTTCCGGGTAGGTCTGCCTGACTATAACTAAGTGTTAGACTTGTCCTATGACCGGTCTAACACTGATAAACCATAGAAAACTACAGAAAACATGTATCCTAGACCAATTCTAGGTGCATTGTGATTTGCCTTCAATAAATTAAATTATGTCTCTCTGTCTCTCCCCCTTGGGGTGTGTGAGACCTGGCTGCATGGTTGGTGTCCGGTTACAAGCTGTGGGCTTACATTCAGAGAGAGAGAGAGAGAGAGCCAGGCCCCAAGACGTTCTTTCTAAGACAAATACATTTAGCATCGTTCCTACAACAAAATAATAATAGTAATACGTTTAATTGGGGGTAGTAACATGTTTTAAGAAATAAAGGGTTAAAAAATGAAATGTACCTTTAATGAAATCTCAGGCTCTCTCTCTTCCTCTGGACCTATGTTTCTCCCTCAAAGGTTGTTTTTGTGTGTGTGTGTGTGTGTGTGTGTGTGTGTGTGTGTGTGTGTGTGTGTGTGTGTGTGTGTGTGTGTGTGTGTGTGTGTGTGTGTGCGTGTGAGAGCAGGGTGCTTGCTAGGTTACAAGCAGAGAGAAAGTTACTCGAAACATTATTTCTGAGAACATAACACATTTAGAATCTTTCCTACAACATAATAATAGTAGTAACATGTTTAAATGGGGGTAGTAACATTTTGCAGGAAAAAATAAAGGGTTTTAAAAAGAAGCATGTACTGTATTTACCTTCAACTAATGACAGCTCTTCCTCTGGTCTTCTGTCTCTTCCTTGGCCCTCTGGTTGCATCAAGTTACGAGCTGTGGATTTAGAAGCCCTGATCAAGGAGCAAAGGCATTATTTTATATGAACACAGTTCAAAAACAATTATACATAAACATTTAAAGGCTATTAAAATGTTGTATTGTGTTGTAATATGTAGGATTTATATAAATGTTTAGTAAGAAAACATTTGAGGTATAGCTTAATATTGCATAGTAACTTTTAATAATGGTAATGTGTTTAAATGCTGGTAGTAACATTTGAGGAAATGAAGGGTTTTAAAATGTAATTGACCTTTAATGAAATCTCAGGCTCTCTCTGTCTCTCTTCCTCTGGACCTGTGTGTGGGTGTATGCAACACCCACCGGTAGCAAGCGCTCCAGCAGGTATATTTCACTGGTCATCCCCAAAGCCAACACTTCCTTTACCGATCACTGTACCTGAACGTACACAGCCAATCTGTAAACAGCACACCCCACTACCTCATCCCCATATTGTTACTTATCCATTTGCTCTTTGGCACCCCAGTATCTCTACTTGCACATCATCATCTGCACATCTATCACTCCAGTGTTAACGCTAAATTGTAATTATTTTGCCTCTATGGCCTATTTATTGCCTTACCTCCCTACTCTTCTGCATCTGTGCACGTTAATTAGATGCTTTTTTCATTAAATAGACTAGAAAAGCTTAATTAAAAGCCTATCTGTAATGGGGGGGGGGGGGGGGGGGGGGGTTATGCAATAGCTAGGATATGTTTGTTTCTGATGTCACATGGTTCCTCCTACACCACCCTATAAGTGTGTACCAAAGACAACAGAGAGCTCTGATTCAAACTACACACAGGCTCTTAGATTTGGGTTGGACAGGCAAGTTACTCAGAGGCAGACAACAGTTTCCAAACATTAGTTATCACCTCCTCACCTTTGGACAACATGGGCCTCTGATGCGCAGGCAAATCTTTTTTAATTCCTATTTTGTTTTTTGTTAGTGTTAAGTCTTGGCTCAGTTTGCTTTTCCAGGAATTCAGTTGCACCAGTTCAGTTCAATACTAGATAAAGTGTATTTTAATTCATTAATAGTTAACAAACACATCTAAAACAAACACAGGATTAGAGAGAATGATCTTTAGCTTGGGTCAATAACATATGCTTCAGGTTGGCTCTTTGACAACATTTACAGCTGATAACACCAGTCTCTGTGTTTCTGTGTAAAAGGTCTTGGTTGTTTTTATGCAGTCTAAAGGTCCCTACATAAAGAAAGGTGGAGTGCTTCTATTGGTCCTCTTTACCCTAACTGGACAAACCTGTTACACTGATATTACTACAGGAAAATCCACTATCACAAATATACACGTTTTAAGATACTCACATTTTTTAAAAATATATATATTAGTAGGAAATGGTTTGTTCTCTATAATTGACTTAAACATCTGATTCGTCTTCCTCGCCGGTGTTGCGATGCAAAATGTACAAACACATTTACTGTACCTAGCAAGGTATTTCTTCAGTAAAAAATAATGTCATTTGGCAGATGTTTTTGTCCAAAGTGACTTACAGATCATTCACAACACCATGTTTTTTTAAAATTCAGCATAGCCCTTTGTTTGGCTAAAGTAAAGAAGTTGTTCTAAACAGTGTGTAATATACTGTACATTGGTCCAGACTCATCTCAGACCCGGCTCACAGCACACTGGTGAGGTGAAGGATTGAGGGTGAACCCCACGGATGGTGTGAGGTCCAGATCATCCTCTGTTACTCCAGGAGGAGGAGAGAAACTAAAGCGCTGCAGGAGGGAGGTGAAGAAGAGGACGAGCTCCATCCTGCCCAGACCCTCCCCCAGACATGCGAGAGACCAAAGAAATAGGAAATAGCATGAAGTCTGTCCAAGAGGCTACCGCAATTTCTCTACTTCTTGCAATGAAATAATTCGCTAAATGATGAAGTTGATATACCTGCAGAAAAGGCCATGAAGGCATCCCTGTTGACGAATCATCACTGCTCATCCAGAAAGTGGGAGGGGTTAAAGGAGTGGGGGCTCTCCCATTCGCTATTGTCCTGTAGGACGAACATCAATAAAGGAATCACAGACGTCCCCTGCAGTGAGAGTGAAGCATAGGACACTTATATTCAGAGTAAAAGTAATGAAACTTTGTTTAATAAATGAAGTGCACACTTAAAAAGGAGTGGATTGCAATCATTTCAGGCAGAATTATTTCAAAAATCTGGTTTGGACAGCCACGTATCTGACCTTTTTGATGAAGTATTCCTGGAAGGTGACATCTCGGCTGGTGGTGTGAGGGATGGACATAGTTACAATGCTAGCCAGTCTCTGGGTCTCATGGATCACTGCATCAGTGTAGGGCAGGTTCTTCCTGTCCTCTACCAAGGGCTGACTACTTCCTATAACCCTGCTGATCTCCTCCTGGACCCAGTCTGAGACAGAAAGATGGGAGGGTTGGAGTTACTACAATGAAATGTAAACTCAGTATACAAAACATTAAAAACTCCTGCTCTTCTTTCCATGACAGACTGACCAGGTGAAAGTTATGATCTCTTACTGTCTCTTGTTAAATCCACTTCAATCAGTGTAAATGAAGGGGAGGAGACAGGTTAACAAAGGATTTTTAAGCCTAGAGACAATTGAGACATTATTTAACTAAGCAAGTCAGTTAAGAACAAATTCTTATTTACAATGACGGCCTACCAAAAGGCCTCCTGCGGGGACGGGGGCTGGGATAAAAATAAATATAAATATAGGACACCACACATCACGACGAGAGACCACAACACTATATAATGAGAGACCTATAAGATGACAACACAGCATGGTACTAACATTATTGGACACAGACAACAGCACAAAGGTGAAGGTAGAGAACAATACATCATGAAAATCAGCCACTGTCAGTAAGACTGTCCATGATTGAGTCTTTGAATGAAGAGATTGAGATAAAACTGTCCAGTTTGAGTGTTTGTTGCAGCTCGTTCCTGTCACGTTCTGACCTTAGTTCCTTTGTTTTGTCTTTGTTGTGACTGGCTGCCCTATGCAGGGTGTCCCCAGTTCGCCAACACAGACCAGTGCGTTCTATTCCACCTCGCCCCACTGGCCTGGCTACGGGGAGTATCGGTGCTCGAGACCTCCATGCGCCTCCACGGTCCGGTCTATCCGTTGCCTCCTCCACGCACCAGGCCTCCGGTGGCAGCCCCCGCACCAGGCTGTCTCTCCATCTTCTCCCTACAGGTGCTCTCGCCTGTCCAGCGCTGCCAGAGCCGCCCGTCTGTCCAGCGCTGCCAGAGCCGCCCGTCTGTCCTGAGCTGCCAGAGACGCCCGTCTGTCCTGAGCTGGGGGGGGGGGGGGGGGGGGGTACTGCCACGTTCTGACCTTAGTTCCTTTGTTTTGTCTTTGTTTTAGTATGGTCAGGGCGTGAGTTGGGGTGGGCTGTCTATGTTATTTTAATAATAATTTCTGTGTTTGGCCTTGTATGGTTCTCAATCAGACGCAGCTGTCAATCATTGTCCCTGATTGAGAACCATACCTAGGTAGCCTAGTTTCACTTTTGAGTTGCGGGTGATTGTTTTCTGTTGAGTGTTTGTATCTGCACCAGACAGAACAGTTTCGGTTTCGTTCGTTCACTTTGTTGTTTTTGTTCAGTGTTCTATTTCTTTATTAAATATATGGACACTTACCACGCTGCGCATTGGTCCGATCCTTGCTACTCCTCTTCAGGTGACGAAGACGCGAACCGTTACAGTTCCAGTCGCTAGCTGCAGCAAACTGAAAAGACGAGCGACCCAGGGATGTGTGCGCTTTGGGGACCTTTAACAGAATGTGACTGGCAGAATGGGTGTTGTATGTGGAGGATGAGGGCTGCAGTAGATATCTAAGATAGGGGGGAGTGAGGGTTTTATAAATAAGCGTCAACCAGTGGGTCTTGCGACATGGATTGTGTATGCGTTACATTCAGAGGTTGAATGGGCAAGACAAAAGATTTAAGTGCCTTTGAATGGGGTATGGTGAAGGTGCCAAGCGTATCGGTTTGTATCAAGAACTGCAACGCCACTGGGTTTTTCACACTCAACAGTTTCCCGTGTGTATCAAGAATGGTCCACCACCCAAAGGACATCCAGCCAACTTGACACAACTGTGGAAAGCATTGGATTCAACATGGGCCAGCATCTCTATGGAATGCTTTCGACACCTTCTAGAGTCCATGCTCCAACGAATTGAGGCTGTTCTGAGGAAGATGTTCCTAATGTTTTGTACACTCAGTGTATAAACCTGAGTTAACGTTTAACCTTCATTAACCAAGCCATCCTTGTCTAGTTTCATAATATATTCTTCAATCTGGCTCTTTGCCAATGTTTATAACTTGTAATACCATGAGTGCTTTAGTGTTTCATGTCTGTGTGTCACAGGTGGCACCTTAATTGGGGAGGACGGGCTCATAGTAATGGCTGGAATGGAATCGAACACATGGTTTCCATATTTTTGATACCACTCCATTCCAGGCATTATTATGAGCCGTCCTCCCCTTAGCAGCCTCCTGTGGTGTGTGTGTGCGTACATGTGTTTGTGTTTATATCTATTCTTACCCTGTATATGGGGGTACTTGGCCATTAGCAGCAGAACCCAGCGCAGGGTTGTCCCGGTGGTGTTGGTACCAGCAGAAAACAGGTTACCAACACTAAATACCAGGTTGTCGTCATGGTAGAAAGAATCCATATTGCCAGATTCCTAACAGAAACAGACCCTCAGATGACATGAGTTATGTACAGTCAGTCTTTCCTCAACTCTTAGCCAAGAGAAACTGGCATGCATAGTATTGATATTAGCCCTCTAATTACAATGAAGAGATAAATGTGTCACGCTGTTCTGGGCAGCTTAAGCTGGCCCTTCTTTTGACTGGACAATAATTAAGATAAGATCAAACTAGAGCTTGCTTTGTGGAGAGTGGTGCTTCTACACCTGCATTGTTTGCTGTTTGGGGATTTAGGCTGCGTTTCTTTACAGCACTTTGAGATATCAGCTGATGTAAGAAGAACTTTATAAATACATTGATTAAAAAAAGCAGAGCATCTATTTATCACGGACAGTCCTTTCCTCATCTTTACAATCATTGAATCAATATGTTCTGACCATGAGAGTTTACAATCTAAAATAACACCAAGTAACAGCCACACCATTGATTACCAGATTCAGCTGATGTCCAGAACTTAGGGAATGATTTGTATCAATACCTTGCTTCCTTTTGGAGATGTTCAGGACCAGTTTATTACTGGCCATCCATTCTCAAACTGACTGCAACTCTTTGTTTAGTGTTGCTGTGATTGCTGACGGGTTGAATCATCAGCTTACATGGACACAGGTTCTGTTAAATGCCAGTGGCAGGTCATTGGTAAAAATAGAAAAGAGTAGAGGGCCAAGAGAGCTGCCATGCAGTACACCACACTTTACATGTTTAACATTAGAGAAGCTTCCATTAAAGAAACCTTGGGTTCTATTAGATAGATTGCCATATTGTGGATTCAGAGCTGAGGTTGAAAAGCCATGACACATAGGATTATTCAACACGTTATGGTCAATAATATTAAAGGCTGCACTGAAATATTTGTATTATACATGTATTTAAACCAATCATCAGTCATCTGTGCCAGTGCATGTTCAGTGGCCTTCTTTATAAGCAAAGTCCCCCCCCCCCCCCCATCATTCTTTATATCCTTGATCTTGGCTTCATAATACAGTGTCTACTCTTTGTTGAGTTTAGTCACATTATTTCTCAATTTGCAGTAAGTCAGTCAGATGTGCAGCCAGACTTATTAGCCACTCCTTTTGCCCCCATCTCTTTCAACTATACAGTTATTCAATTCCTAATCAATCCATGGAGCCAGTTTCTTAAAGGTACATGTTTATCAATAACTAGAAGAAGCAATTTCATAAATGCATCAAGTGCAGCGTCTGGATGCTCCTTATTAATCATATCAGACCAACAAATATTTTTTTACATCATCCACTTATTTTTTTAGGTATTTTTCTTAAAACGTCATTGTTGGTTAAGTGCTTGTAAATATGCATTTCACTGTTGTATTCGGCACATGTGACAAATACAAAAGATTTTCAAATCAAATGAAATTGTATTATCTCATACACTATTTTAGTCCCATCTTTTAGAAGCTTCGCTTTCCTGGAAATAACCACTGGATATTGTGATCACTGCATCCAATGGTACAGATACAGCCTTAGAACAAAGATCTATATTATTAGGACAAATGTAATCAATACAGTGCATGTGGATGATCGTTCCTGTTCTGTTTGTAAACACACTAGTAGGTTGATTAATAACCTGAACCAGATTACAGTCACTGGTTACAGTGAGATGCTTCCTCTTCAGCGGAGAGCTTGATGACAACCAAGATAGAAGACCTCTGTGTTTATATCACATAAACACTTTTTTTATTTCACTAGGCAAGTCAGTTAAGAACAAATTATTATTTACCATGACGGCGTACCCCGGCCAAACCCTAACAATGCTGGCCCAATTGTGTGTCGCCCTATGGGACTCCAATCATGGCCGGTTGTGAGCCAGCCTGGAATCGAACCAGGGTCTGTAGTGATGCCTCTAGCACTGAAATGCAGTGCCTTAGACCTCTGCGCCACTCAGGAGCCCCCATCAAAAATTTCACACACATTATCTGGATACTGACAGTTAGAACTCGGTGGCCTATAGGAGCTACACTAAAATAGGCTTTAGAGGAGGCAGGTGAACCTGCAACCACAACACTTTTATAACACAAGATCCTATCTAAGCATTACAGGGATATGGCTCTGAATATGTACAGCAACAACTCCCCCATATGCATTTCTGTGTCTGCTGTAGATGTTATATCATTGTATTGCTAATGATGTATCAAATGAATTATCGACGTGAGTCTCATAAATGGCTTAATATATATGGTTAATATAATATGGGCTATTTTTTTGCCATTTCCTGTTTAGCTTATCAGAGATAGAAATAATATGGAAAAATGACAAAAAAGCAAACAAAACAGATATTCAACACATTCTTTGAAATCAGCTTGAGGAACATTTTCAGTGTTTGAGTCTGAGTTTATATGTGATTCTACTGATACAGAGAACTAGTTAGATCCTCCCCCAGCTGGCATTCAGTCAAACTGGTTGAATCAACATTGTTTCCACGTCATTTTAATTAAATTATGTTGAATCAACATCGAATAGATGTTGAATTGACTTCTGTGCCCAGTGGGATGTTAGTGTTGGACAACTCAAGTTAGTTGTGTTTTTCAGCAGTAAAGTGAACCACAAGGTGGTGTAATAAGTATTATAAACCCGGCAGTTTGGTTCCTGGATGCTGATTGTCTGAATGTCTTGGTAACTTAGACAATATACCACGAGTGTGGCACAAAATTATTAATTTACTGTTCTAAGTATGTTGGTAACAAGTTTATAACACCAGCAAGGCACCTCTGGGTTTTGTGGAATATGGCCAATATACAAGGACTGTATACAGGCACTGCACTTAGCTGTGGTAAATTGATCATATACCACACCCCCTCTGACCTTATTGATTAATTATACTCTGTATAGTCATACTGAGCAATATTAATGCAACACTTTGTTATGAATGAGTGAGATGCAGATTCTGCATGAAGTCTTCATACCTCCAGGGTTTGCTTTCGGACGAGGAACGAGTCCACAAAGCCTCTACACATGTGAGGGTTCAGAGTCTCCTTCAGGCACCTCACCAGCTCTGTCACCTCCATCTTCATATCAGCAATATTCTTTTTCAGACGTGTCAGGTTGTTTATCCACGGACCCAACCAGGGAAACATGTTGTACATCTACACAGATATTCAAGTAGAATACGAATAAAACAATATTATATTAATTATAACATAACACACCACAACTATATTTAGATTATGCATAAATTCAAATGTGATACACATATGCATAAATATGTAATTATTAGTTGTGAGCACCAATAGTGATATTCAATATTATTTGATATCGATATGAGCAAGGCATATTGTAATGTCAGTTTATTATTTTTACTATTGTTAAGGGTGTGTACTGGAGGCGAAGTCAGGTGCAGGAGAGCAGAGTGTAGTGAACAGGCGCACTTTTATTCCGGTCCAACGAAAGCACAACAGTACATAAATGTGCCCAAACACGGAACATAGACAAAAAGTATGGCGTGTAACAACACCCACATAACATAAAATCAATTTCACACGGAGGGGAACAGAGGACTAAATACATGCTGTGTGATTAGAGAATGAAAACCAGGTGTGTATGGAACAAGACAAAACAAATGGAAATATGAAAAATGGAGCGGCGAAGGCTAGAAAGCCGGTGACGTCGATCGCCGAACGCCGCCCGAATAAGGACAGGAGCCAACATCGGTGGAATTGTGACAACTATTCTGTAAAAAGAACACATTACTTTTCCTGCATACACAAAACCCTCAAACAGAACTCACAGGCTCTCAATTTAGCATATTTAATTAGTTGCCTGTTGATGGTCCTATAATATAGGCCTCCCTAACTAACCAGTATGGATACAATATTATAATAACAGAATATTCACGCCTGGCCCTACGGACAATCTGCTAACAGTTGTCTGAACTTCAAAGAGCCATGTAAGTGAACAGAAAAGTGAACATGCACAGGTGCAATATATTTTATGCAAACCGATACGATATGGAATCACAAAAATGGTACTGATAGTGATATAATTTTGTATATCGGTGCACATCACTAGTGATTATTTAACCATATTATATATAATAATTACAATGATATAATTAATAAAATATTTTAGCCATTTAGCAGACGCTCTTATCCAGAGCGATTCACAGTTAGTGCATTCATCTTAAGTGTCACGACTTCCGCCGAAGTTGGTGCCTCTCCTTGTTCGGGCGGCATTCGGCAGTCGTCGTCCCCGGCTTTCTAGCTGCCACCGATCTACGTTTCTTTTTCCATTTGTATTGTCTTGATTGTACACACCTGGTTCCCATTATGTTAATATTTATTCCCTATTTAACACTTTGCTTCCTACATGGTTTTGTGCGTGTTTGTTCTTTGTTTAGTGTTCAAGACTTCTGTGAGCTGGTGTGTTTTCCCTACGTGGAAATATTCTGTTGTTTCTTTTCGAGTAAAGTACGTATTTTACTCAGTTCTGTGTCCTGCGCATGACTCCTAACCGCTGCACATTGACACATGACAGAAACACACACCCCTTATGGAGTCAGCAGGTGCACCCAGTCCTCTGTTACCAGTGGAGGAACACGTCCAGCAGCACGCAACAATGTTCCATAAATCTTGGCACAGCGATGGATCGCGTGCTGCACACCATGAAGCGATGGGAGAGAGGGGGTTTTCCCACACCCCAATCAACTTCACCCCAACCCACACCGCTGTCCACCCCTCCGTCACCTGGACCCAGTGTAGACGTCACCTGGACCCAGAATAGACGCAGCGTTGGTACGCTATGAGGATTTCACCCGCCGCATCCGGGCGGTCTTCGATCATCCACCTGAGGGGAGCGCGGCGGGGGAACGCTTGTTCCATCTCAGACAGGGGATGAGGAGCACACAGGACTTCGCACTGGACTTCAGGACCCTGCTCCCAGCGCGGGATGGAATGAGAGGGCCCTGATCGACTGCTCTCAGGGTGACTGGAAGGGGGGCCGTTTCCTGCACTACCTGTGGCGGCAGAGGGCACACTGCTGGTCGGTGCTGGGGAGGTTCCCCAGGGAGTCGAGGCAGCAGGCAGGGCACTGGTGGATCATCCCAGGTGAGTAGGCACCCGACTCACTCAGAGCTCCCTGTTGAGCACATGTGTGTATGTATAGAATTTCCTTAGTTTTCCCCGCATTCCCAGCATAAGGCGCTAGTAGATTAATGCGCAGCTGGGAACTTTGTTGACCGTTAATTTGCACTTAGATTAGGGATCCCTATTGTTCCTGTTGATGTTCCCTTCCCTGTACATGCCTTAGATAGTCGTCCTTTGGGGTCGGGCCTGATTTAGGAGGTCATGGCTCCACTATGTATGATAACGTAGGAGGGTTATGAGAGTCTCTTCTTGATCGATTCTACTGCGTTTCCTGTGGTGTTGGGGCTTCCCTGGTTGACCTATCATGACCCCACTGTTTCGTGGCAACAGAGGGCTCTCATGGGATGGTCACATCAGTGCTCAGGGAGGTGTATAGATGTTTCCATAGGTGCAACTACGGTGGAGAGTCCAAACCAGGTCTCCACCACGCACATCCCCCCTGAATATGTCGATTTGGCTCTCGCCTTCTGTAAAAAGAAGGCGACTCAACTACCTCCCCATCGACGGGGGGATTGTGCGATAAATCTCCTGGTAGACACAGCACTTCCCAGGAGTCACGTGAATCGTCTGTCACAGGAGGAGACGGCAGCTATGGAAACATACTGTATGTCTCCGAATACATTCGGCCTTCCCTCCTTGAGGTTTTTTTTGTGAAGAAGAAGGATTGAGGTTTACGCCCTTGCATTGACTGTAGAGGTATAAATCAGATCACGGTGAAGTGCCTCTCATGGCCAGTGTGACAGAGTCATTGCATGGGGCACACTTCTTCACCAAATTGGATCTCAGGAGTGCTTACAACCTGGTGCCTATCCGGGAGGGGGATGAGTGGAAGACGGCATTTAGTACCACCTCTGGGCACTATGAGTACCTCGTCGTGCCGTACGGGTTGATGAATGCTCCATCAGTCTTCCAATACTTTGTAGACAAGATTTTCAGGGACCTGCACGGGCAGGGTGTTGTGGTGTACAGTATATAGATGACATTCTAATATACTCAGCTACACGCGCCAAGCATGTGTTCCTGGTGCACAAGGTGCTTGGTCGACTGTTGGAGCATGACCTGTACGTCAAGACTGAGAAATGTCTGTTCTTCCAACAGTCAGCGTCAGGGGTGGAGATGGAGAATGATCGCATTTCAGCCATGCGTAATTGGCCGACCCCAACCACGGTAAAGGAGGTGCAGAGGTTCTTAGGGTTCGCCAACTACTACCGGATGTTTATCCGGGGCTTTGGTCAGGTAGCGGCTCCCATTACCACCTTGCTGAAGGGGGGACCAGTGCGACTGCAGTGGTCAGTTGGGGCGTACAGGGCTTTTCGTCACCTGAAGGCTCTGTTTACCTCAGCTCCCGTGCTGGCTCATCCTGATCCCTCCTTGGCATTCATAGTAGAGCTGGACGCGTCCGAGGCTGGGATAGGAGCTGTGCTGTCTCAGCGCTCGGGTACGTCACCAAAGCTCCACCCCTGTGCTTTCTTTTCGAAGAAGCTCAGCCCAGCGGAGCAAAACTATGATGTGGGGGACCGGAAGCTGTTGGCTCTTGTCAAGGCTCTGAAGGGCAAACACCCTTTTTTCATTTGGACTGACCACCGCAATCTGGAGTAGGAGAATGAGGAGGAGAATGAACCCTCGCCAGGCAAGGTGGCCATGTTTTTCACCCGTTTTGTATTCACCCTACCCTACAGACCAGGTTCCCATAATGCTAAGGCAGACACACTGTCCCAGATGTATGACACAGAGGAGCGGTCCACGGATCCCACTCCCATACTTCCGGCTTCTTGCCTGGTGGCACCGGTGGTATGGGATGTTGACGCGGACATCGAGCGGCCAACTCCCACCCAGTTGGGTGTCTGTACGTTCCGTCTGATGTCCGTGATCGATTGATCTGTTGGGCCCACATGTCACCCTCCTCTGGTCATCCTGGCATCTGTCGGACAGTGCACTGTCTTAGTGGGAAGGACGTGAGGGTTTATGTGTCCTCCTACTCGGTGTGCGCCCAGTGCAAGGCACCTAGACACCTGCCCAGAGGGAAATTACAACCCCTACCCATTCCACAACAGCCGTGGTCACACCTATTGGTGGATTTCGTGACAGATCCTCCGTCACAAGGAAACACCCCGATTCTGGTCGTTGTGGATCGGTTCTCTACTTTGCCCGGTCTCCCTCCGGTCTCCCTACAGACTGCAGAGGCCCTGTTTACACACGTCTTCCGGCACTACGGGTGCCTGAGGATATAGTGTCTGATCGGGTCCCCAGTTCACATCGAGGATCTGGAACGTCTGGGGTCTCGGTCAGCCTGACCTCAGGGTTTCACCCCGACAGTAATGGGCAGGTGGAGAGAGTTAAAACCAGGATGCGGCGCTATTGCCAGGACTGGCCGGGGAATGGGCGGCTTTCATCCCCTGGGCAGAGATGGCCCAAAACTCCCTCCGCCACTCCTCCACTAACCTGTCTCAGTTTCAGTGTGTACTAGGTTATCATCCGGTCCTGGCACCGTGGCATCAGAGTCAGATCGAGGCACCTGCGGTGGATGAATGGTTTTGGCGCTCGGAGGAGACATAGGACCCTGCCCATGTGCGCCTGCAATGGGCCATCAGGCGACAGAAGGTGAGCGCCGACCGCCACCGCAGTGAGGCCCCGGTGTAGGCACCAGGGGACCGGGTCTGGCTCTCGCTTCGAAACCTGCCCCTTCGCCTGCCCTGCCGGAAGCTGCGTCCGCGGATTGTGGGGCCATTTAAAGTCCTGAGGAGACTGAATGATGTTATAGGTTACAGCTTCCCCCTGATTACCGTATTAACCCCTCGTTCCATGTGTTTCTCCTCAGGCCGGTGGTGGCTGGTCCACTCCAGCAGTCTGAGGTGCGGGAGGTTCCTCGGCCCCCTCTGGACATCGAGGGGTTCCCGGCATATACTGTGCGAGCCATCATGGACTCAAGGCGTCAGGCGAGGGGCCTTCAGCACCTCGTGGAGTGGGAGGGGTATGGTCTGGAGTAGAGATGCTGGGTGCCGGTGGAGGACATCCATCCGGTGGAGGACATTCCTTACTGCAGGAATTTCACCTTCTCCACCCGGATCGCCCTGCGCCTCGTCCTCCATTTCGTCCCCGAGGCCGGTGTCGGCGCGCTGCTGGAGCTGTGCGTCAAGGGGGGGGGCGGGTACTGTCATAACTTCCACCGAAGTTGGTGCCTCTCCTTGTTCGGGCGGAGTTCGGCGGTCGTCGTCCCCGGCTTTCTAGCTGCCACTGATCTACATTTCCATTTGTTTTGTCTTGATTGTACACACCTAGTTCCCATTATGTTAATATTTATTCCCTATTTAACCCGCTGCTTCCCACATGGTTTTGTGCGTGTTTGTTCTTTGTTTAGTGTTCAAGACTTCTGTGAGCTGGTGTGTTTTCCCTGCGTGGAAATATTTTGTTTCTTTTCGAGTAAAGTATGTATTTTACTCAGTTCTGTGTCCTGCACCTGACTCTGTCCTAACCGCTGCACATTGACACATGACATTAAGATAGCTTGGTGGGACAATCAGATGTCACAGGCATAGTAAGTACACTTTTCTCAGTAAAGTAGTCACTGGGGGGGGGGGGTTATTTAAGATACTTTTGGAGGAGATGGAGTTTCAGGTGTTTTCGGAAGATGGGCAGGGACTCTGCTGTCCTAGCTTCAGGGGGAAGCTGGTTCCACCATTGGTGTGCCAGGACAAAGAGCTTGGACTGGGCTATGAGGATTTTATTTGATATGTTATACATCATGAATATTGTATATAATGATTTATAAGCAGCATAGTAATGGGTTATAAACGGTACAATAATGGTTTATAATAAGTTTACTGGCACATCAAGTAAAGTATAAGTGAGTATGTACATTTTAATTTGCAAGAATTCATAACAAGCGTCTGTTTCCTAGTTTTATTGATTGCACTGAGACAGACATTATTTAGAAAAAAACAGTAAAAACAAAATGGTCTGAATAAGCAGACTACCTGAATTGATGCAGAACCTGTAAGGTGAACACTCTCATTGACCCTGTCCACCATGCCTGTGAATAGTGGGTCAGTGTATTCAAACCTGCTGCCATAGACAATGGCCGAGATTATGTTGGAGACGGCATAAAGCACAGTCTGTGCTGTGTCAAATGCCTTACCTGTAATAGACAAAACATCAAATTAATTACAAAATAATTCACCATTCTAGCCTGATCTCTGCATTCACCATTCTAGTCTGATCTCTGCAATCAACATTCTAGTCTGATCTCTGCAATCAACATTCTAGTCTGATCTCTGCATTCACCAATCTAGTCTGATCTCTGCATTCACCATTCTAGCCTGATCTCTGCATTCACCATTCTAGTCTGATCTCTGCATTCACCATTCTAGCCTGATCTCTGCATTCACCATTCTAGTCTGATCTCTGCATTCACCATTCTAGCCTGATCTCTGCATTCACCATTCTAGTCTGATCTCTGCATTCACCATTCTAGTCTGATCTCTGCATTCACCATTCTAGTCTGATCTCTGCATTCACCAATCTAGTCTGATCTCTGCATTCACCATTCTAGTCTGATCTCTGCATTCACCAATCTAGTCTGATCTCTGAATTCACCATTCTAGCCTGATCTCTGCATTCACCATTCTAGTCTGATCTCTGCATTCACCATTCTAGTCTGATCTCTGAATTCACCATTCTAGTGTGATCTCTACATTCACCATTCTAGTCTGATCTCTGAATTCACCATTCTAGTGTGATCTCTGCATTCAGCATTCTAGTCTGATCTCTGCATTCACCAATCTAGTCTGATCTCTGCATTCACCATTCTAGTCTGATCTCTGCATTCACCATTCTAGCCTGATCTCTGCATTCACCATTCTAGCCTGATCTCTGAATTCACCAATCTAGTCTGATCTCTGCATTCACCATTCTAGCCTGATCTCTGCATTCACCATTCTAGCCTGATCTCTGCATTCAGCATTATAGCCTGATCTCTGCATTCAGCATTCTAGCCTGATCTCTGCATTCAGCATTCTAGTCTGATCTCTGCATTCACCATTCTAGTCTGATCTCTGCATTCACCATTCTAGCCTGATCTCTGCATTCACCATTCTAGTCTGATCTCTGCATTCACCATTCTAGCCTGATCTCTGCATTCACCATTCTAGCCTGATCTCTGCATTCACCATTCTAGTCTGATCTCTGCATTCACCATTCTAGTCTGATCTCTGCATTTCCATTCTAGTCTGATCTTTACATTCACCTTTCTAGTCTCAAATGTCAAAAAGGAGTGGTATTATTAAAAATTTACTTGTCAGCTATTGGATCACTTTCAACCAATCAGAGGGCAGCCTAATTCGAGCACAGTATTTGGCAACATTGGTTGTTGTCCTAAACCCAACCATTGTTTCTGAGAGGGCACTGATTGGACCAGCCATGTTCTGGCTTATTCCAAACGCCAATCTATTGGATAAAGGGCAGGCTGATATACATGCAGTAAAACAGAATGGTGAATGCAGCAATCAGACTTGCTCCACAAGGCTAGAATAAGACTTTCAACAGATTGTAATGCATTTCATTTCCAACTCATCTCAAAGTGTCTGAAATTGATTGTGTAGCTCAATAAAGTGTATTTAAAGTAACTGTTAGGTGAAAATCTCACTTTTAAAAGTTCATAATACATTGATTGGCGAACAAACACGTGGATTGCTATTTTAGCTTGTTCATAGACTGCTTACAGATTAAGGAAATCAATAAGACAGGTTGTAATTTGGGTGAACTATCCCTTTAAGAATGGGACATAACCAGCAGAAGACTAAAATATCATTACCATATCCTTGGTTGAAATCATAGAACACAGGAGTGATGTCCCTGTCCCCAAAGTCCTCTGCCTGGTTGACCAGCGCCTGCTTGACCGTCTTGTATCCTGCCAGAACAACCACTTTCTTGGGTCCAAAGTGAACCGTGAAGATGGAACCATATTTCTTGGAGAGCTGGACAGATAAAGTTGACATAAAGTACACCATAGACTCAGTTACAGTAGGGCAAAAAAGTATTTAGTCAGCCACCAATTGTGCAAGTTCTCCCACTTAAAAGGATGAGAGAGGCCTGTAATTTTCATCATAGGTACACTTCAACTATGACAGACAAAATGAGGAAAAGAAATCCAGAAAATCACATTGTAGGATTTTTAATGAATTAATTAGCAAATTATGGTGGAAATATTATATGACTAAGCACATAACTGGACACCACATACAGCTTGTTTAACATGTATCAGTCAAGAAATAGAGTGAAGACAGTGGTTTACACTTGATGTCAGACCTTGGTTCAAATACCAGTCAATGTAATTTAATTACAAACAAAATTAGTATTTAGACAACGATTTTTATTGGACTCATTCTAGCAGGTTTAAACAGTAGCCCACAGCTTCCCATAGACCCTTATCAAACCCAATAATGCTATATTCAATGAAATAGAGGAGTGTTTCTTTGGTAATCTATATCAGACAAGAGGTGCTCTTTGAAATGGTAATGAACAGCTAACCATTGTGTAGTCTTAACATTCGGTGTATTCCCCTTGTCCTAAGGGTAAAAATGACCCACCTTCAATAAACCCCTAAAATAAAGCAGCTTAATTTAATTTTAAACCCCTATTTTATTTTGCATGAGGAAACAACCTGTCATTCATCACAAACTTCGTGAATATCTGAGTTTTCCCTCTTCACAATGCAGTATGACTGAATTTAATCAGTGAACACCACTCGTTTTTATTACAACACACCAGTCATAATTATTTTCTTTACTAAAGCAGAGGTTTATTATTATTGTTATTATTGCTAAAGGTACTGCATAGGTGTAAACAAATTATTTAGCAAGAGATAGTGTCAAGCCCTGACCTTTGATCTTTTTTATGTCTCTATTTTGGTTTGGTAAGGGCGTGAGTTGGGTGGGCACTTTATGATGTTTTTCTGTTTTCTATGTGTGTGGCCTGGTATGGTTCCCAATCAGAAGCAGCTGTCTATCGTTGTCTCTGATTGAGAACCATACTTAGATAGCCTGTTCCCACCTGGTGTTTGTGGGTAGTTATTTTGTGTTGTGCCACCTTTCAGGACTGTTTCCATTTTCACTTTGTATTTCGTGTTCAGTGATATTCAATTAACATGGACACTTACCACGTTGCGTTTTGGTCGGATCTTTCCTGTTCCTCAGATGAAGAAGATCGTTACAGAACTACCCACCACCAACAGACCAAGCAGCGTGGTAAGGAGGAGCAGAGGGTTCAGGACTCCTGGACTTGGGAGGAGATATTGGACGGTAAGGGACCCTGGAGTCAGGCTGGGGAATATCGCTGCCCGAAAGCTGAACTGGAGGCGGTGAAAGCGAAGAGGCGGCGATATGAGGTAAGGCAGCCGCAGCACGAGAGGCAGCTCCCAAATATATTTTTTTTTTGGGGGGGGGGGGTAACACGGGGAGATTGGCGGAGTCAGGCGATAGTTCTGAGCCAACTCCCCGTGCTTACCGGAAGCAGCGTAGTACTGGTCAGGCACCGTGTTATTCGTTGAAGCGCATGGTGTCGCCAGTGCGCGCTCATAGCCCGGAGCGCTATAGGCCAGCCCCCCGCAAGTGCCATGCGAGAGTAGGCATCCAGCCAGGGTGGGTTGTGCCAGCCCAGCGTGTTTCTGCTTTCCGCCCGTGCCGGGCGAAAGTGGGCATTGAGCCTAATGGAGAGGTGTGAGTGGTAAGCACCAGATCTCCAGTGCTCCCCCACAGCCCGGTTCGACCTGTGCCTGCATTCTGGAGGGGCCGGGCTAAAGTGGGCATTCAGCCTGGAGAATGTAGCAGAAATGTGCAGAAAGTAATTTTGAATGCATTTTATTGAAGGGAAACAATAACAGTATTTTTTTGGCAACATAGTGATATATTCTTATATACTGTACAATGAAAAATACAAAATATTAGTCTTCTCCCATTTTTTTAAACCATTACCCCTACCCACAAGGTGTATAAACAACAACAATAAATATGAATGAAATAAGATAATAGATACGTAAAGAACATTAATAAATCAACTCTAATTAGTACATGTAGGACAGTAGTGTGTTTGCACAGACTTTCTAGATGTATTTCTCATGAGCAGCACATAGTATTGGTTTATAAAGTCCTTCTTTGTGAGGGGCAGAATTGGCATCTCCTCCTCTTGTCTGCTGCAGCCTCAGGTGGATATTATAATATTCAGCCCCTGAACAGCTTATCCAGGTAGGGTTGATCTTGTTCCATATTGAGAAGGCATTGTAAGACACATCAATGATGTTATGGAAGATGACCAGGGGCCAGTGGGCAGTCATCCTCCTGCAGTTGTAAGTTCCAATCCAATCTCCAATTATTTTAAATGTTACTGGAAATAATTGCATCTGCTATTTAGATGAAAGAATAGTACATTCTCAGCAACTTCTCAGTCATGCAAACACTTTTAATGGCATCCAGCACTTCGGATTTGGAAAGAATGTTATATACCAAACTTTCATAGCACTTTGGCACAAACCAAAATGATCATCAAAATCCAGTCTGAAATCACAAATTAATGGTGGAGATCTTATAACTCTATGCCTTCTCTTATCTGTTGATATCCATCAATGCCCTGGACCTCATTTTATCACGAACCCCATCAAACGGACTATGCACCCATGCGGTGGATAAAGAGTAACAGCAAAGCTTTGGTATGTTTGGAATGCGCGCAGTGGATTCATTTAAAATGCAGCGATTCTAGCTTTGGGCAAGGGGTCAATGAAGCCTACCGTTGCTGTCGGTGTGCTGTACCCGCGGGGTGTGTGAGCATTGAAGGTGGAGTGGGACCAGAGGACCTACCGAGGGTGGAGAGTGCACCGGAGGAGGAGGGGGACCACAGCAGAGTGGAAGCAACCAGAGGCGAGTGACGGGGGACATGGTGGTGAGGACGATGGAGTGGCACCTGGGGAGGGGTGCTCCATGGCGACAGAGAGGCCACCGGAAGCAGGGCAGTGGGAAGATGGCAGGGCAGTGGGAGGCGAATTACAAGTGGATCGGGAATTCAATGGGGCCTTTGGGAAGAAGGGTTTACATTTTGTGTACTTAAACATCCGAAGTCTACTACCGAAGATCGATGAGATACGCCTGTTGGTTTGCAAATCAGAGGTAGGTGTCTTGTGTTTTATTGAGACATGGTTGGATTCATCTGTTTGTGAATCAGAAATTGAGATAGGTAATTACTCTGTCAGGAAGGTTCGGAATTGGAACGGTGAGGGAATATGTGCGTTTGTAATATCAGACATTGCTTATAACGTCAGATCGGATTTAACCAGATTCCAATACTCTACTCAGCAAACTGGATGTAGTCTATCACAGTGCCATCCGTTTTGTTACCAAAGCACCTTATACCACCCACCACTGCAACCTGTATGCTCTCGTTGGCTGGCCCTCGCTACATATTCGTCACCAGACCCACTGGCTCCAGGTCATCTCAAATCAAATCAAATCAAATTTATTTATATAGCCCTTCGTATATCAGCTGATATCTCAAAGTGCTGTTCAGAAACCCAGCCTAAAACCCCAAACAGCAAGCAATGCAGGTGTAGAAGCACGGTGGCTAGGAAAAACTCCCTAGAAAGGCCAAAACCTAGGAAGAAACCTAGAGAGGAACCAGGCTATGTGGGGTGGCCAGTCCTCTTCTGGCTGTGCCGGGTGGAGATTATAACAGAACATGGCCAAGATGTTCAAATGTTCATAAATGACCAGCATGGTCGAATAATAATAATAATAATAAGGCAGAACAGTTGAAACTGGAGCAGCAGCACAGCCAGGTGGACTGGGGACAGCAAGGAGTCATCATGTCAGGTAGTCCTGGGGCATGGTCCTAGGGCTCAGGTCATCCGAGAGAGAAAGGAGAGAATTAGAGAACGCACACTTAGATTCACACAGGACACCGAATAGGACCGGAGAAGTACTCCAGATATAACAAACTGACCCTAGCCCCCCGACACATAAACTACTGCAGCATAAATACTGGAGGCTGAGACCGGATGGGTCAGGAGACACTGTGGCCCCATCCGAGGACACCCCCGGACAGGGCCAAACAGGAAGGATATGACCACACCCACTTTGCCAAAGCACAGCCCCCACACCACTAGAGGGATATCTTCAACCACCAACTTACCATCCTGAGACAAGGCTGAGTATAGCCCACAAAGACCCCCGCCACGGCACAACCCAAGGGGGGGGGGGCAACCCAGACAGGATGGCCACATCAGTGAATCAACCCACTCAGGTGACGCACCCCCTCCAGGGATGGCATGAGAGAGCCCCATTAAGCCAGTGACTCAGCCCCTGTAATAGGGTTAGAGGCAGAGAATCCCAGTGGAAAGAGGGGAACCGGCCAGGCAGAGACAGCAAGGGCGGTTCGTTGCTCCAGAGCCTTTCCGTTCACCTTCCCACTCCTGGGCCAGACTACACTCAATCATATGACCCACTGAAGAGATGAGTCTTCAGTAGAGACTTAAAGGTTGAGACCGAGTTTGCGTCTCTGACATGGGTAGGCAGACCGTTCCATAAAAAATGGAGCTCTATAGGAGAAAGCCCTGCCTCCAGCTGTTTGCTTAGAAATTATAGGGACAATTAGGAGGCCTGTGTCTTGTGACCGTAGCGTACGTGTAGGTATGTACGGCAGGACCAAATCAGAGAGATAGGTAGGAGCAAGCCCATGTAATGCTTTGTAGGTTAGCAGTAAAACCTTGAAATCAGCCCTTGCTTTGACAGGAAGCCAGTGTAGAGAGGCTAGCACTGGAGTAATATGATCAATTTTTTTGGTTCTAGTCAGGATTCTAGCAGCCGTATTTAGCACTAACTGAAGTTTATTTAGTGCTTTATCCGGGTTGCCGGAAAGTAGAGCATTGCAGTAGTCTAACCTAGAAGTGACAAAAGCATGGATTAATTTTTCTGCATCATTTTTGGACAGAAAGTTTCTGATTTTTGCAATGTTACGTAGATGGAAAAAAGCTATAAGTCTTTGCTAGGTAAAGCTCCGCCTTATCTCAGTTCACTGGTCACGATAACAACACCCACCCGTAGCACACGTTCCAGCAGGTATATCTCACTGATCACCCCCAAAGCCAACACCTCATTTGGCTGCCTTTCCTTACAGTTCTCTGCTGCCAGTGACTGGAACGAATTGCAAAAATTGCTGAAGTTGGAGACTTTTATTTCCCTCACCAACTTTAAACATCAACTATCTGAGCAGCTAACCGATCGCTGCAGCTGTACATAGTCCATCTGTAAATAGCCCACCCAATCTACCTACCTCATCCCCATACTGTTTTTATTGTATTTACTTTTCTGCTCTTTTGCACACCAGTATCTCTACTTGCACATCATCATCTGCTCATTTATCACTCCAGTGTTAATCTGCTAAATTGTAATTATTCGCTCCTGTGGCCTATTTATTGCCTACCTCCTCATGCCTTTTGCATACACTGTATATAGACCTTCTTTTTTTCTACTGTCTCATTGACTTGTTTATTGTTTACTCCATGTGTAACTCTGTGTTGTTGTCTGTGTCACACTGCTTTGCTTTATCTTGGCCAGGTCGCAGTTGTAAATGAGAACTTGTTCTCAACTAGCCTACCTGGTTTTAAATAAAGGTGAAATAAAAATTTAAAAACTGCTGATCAGGAGATTGTCTGGCTGGATATCTGCCTTCCCAAAAACAAGCCAATGTTGTTGGGGGTGTGTTATAGGCTGCCCAAGCAGAATGCATTCTATGAAGGTCTTGAAATTGTGTTGTCAAACTGTAATGATTCCCTGTTGAAGGAAATCATTTTGTTGGGGGATTTCAATACTGATGTCTGCAAAAAGAATAGCCCAACCCACAATGTATTTATGCACTTTTGTAGATCACTTGCTCTGACCCAAATGATAAAAGATCCCACCAGGATATGTGAAACAGGGCAAAGTACAAATTACTTAATATTGGTGTCTGATCAATCTAAAGTATCGCAGAGTGGAGTAATAGTCTATGGAATCAGTGATAATTTTATTACATTTTGCACAAGGAGAATTTTTAATTATATATATTTAAGTGTCACAAAACTGTTATAATCAGAGGACTCAAAGAATAATGTGTAGAAAAGTTTAGTGAGGAAGTGGGTAAAATTGACTGGTCATCTGTGCTCGATAGTGTAGGGAAAGACGGTGCCTGGGAAGCCTTTAAATGTAGATTCCTTGATGTGGTGAATGTGATGGCTCTCATTAGATAGGTCAGGGTAAAGCAGAGATCTAGCCCTTGGTTTAATCATGAGATTCTTGAATCTATCCAAGCAAGAAATAAGGCCTTTCAAAAATGTACAAGAGCAGCATGATTTTGTCTTATATAAACGTCACAGAAATGAGGCACAGAGGAGGATGGATGAAGCTAAGAGGGGTTACTTTGCTGAGAAAATAATTGAAAACAAAAACGACCCTAAAAAGCTTTGGAAATCATTTAAGGAACTAGGCTGTAGTAGTACTACCAAAAACAAACTAAACAGTATTGGACTGAACATCAAAGGGGAGATGGTATATGAAAAAGCAAAGGTTTCCAATGAATTCAACTCTTTTTTTTTTTTACTTCTGTTGCCAGCAAGCTGGTTAGCAAGCTGCCCACCAGTTCTGGTTTGTATGGAAGCAACCAACTCAATACGTATAATGTAGAGTTAGGGGTTCAGCCAAACTCTTTTTCTTTGGCAAAGGTAGCAACAGCCAAAATAGTCAGTATGCTGGCAGAGCTTAAATGCTCCAAAGTCACAGGCCTGGATAATATTCCTGCAAGGTTTCTAATAGATTCTGCTGAGCAAATTGGCCCTTGTATTACACATTTCATTAATCTCACTCTTGAACTAGGTACCTTTCCCGGGGACATGAAACAAGCTAAAGTTATACCTCTATATAAGAAGGGGATAAAGTCTGACCCTGGGAATTATAGGCCTGTATCTATCCTCTGTGTAACATCAAAGATCCTGGAGAGAATTGTACATGAGCAAATGTATGAATATGTTAACAAACAGGGTCTAATGTATGATTTTCAGTCAGGTTTTAGAAAAACATACTCCACTGATTCATGTCTACTTTACTTGACTGACTTCATCAGGAAAGAGATTGAGGGAAATCTGTGTGGAATGGTACTGCTTGACCTACAGAAGGCCTTTGATACAGTTAACCACTCCTAATCTCCAAACTGGAGGCAGTATCCCTCTAGGCTGGGTAAAGTCCTATTTATCAGTAGAGGTTAATGGTTCACCGTCTTAGGCAAAACCAATGAGTTGTGGCGTTCCGCAGTGGAGCGTGCTTGGGCCTCTGCTGTTTTTATTGTATATTAACCAAATGAAAGATGCTCGTTCTTGCCGTCTTTTTCTTTATGCGGATGACTGTACACTTCTGGTGTCTCACAAAAGTAAAACTATGTTGGAGAGCATACTTAGCACAGAGCTTACTAACATTAGCAAATGGCTTGGAGATAATAAGCTATCTCTGCACTTAGGGAAAACTGAAGCAATTATTTTTGGATCCAGACCTAAAGTGTGTAGGTCGTCTGAATTCAGAGTGGAGTTAGGGGGTGAGGTGCTGACTACTAAAACCTCTGTTAGCTACACGGGATGTATCCTTGATGGAAGCTTGGGAGGTGTGAGCATGGCCAATAAGGTGCTAGGGAAGGTTAATGCCAGGGCTAAGTTTTTGGCTAGAAAGTCCAAGCTGCTTGATAAGGACTCCATGAAAGTACTAGCTACTGCCCTCATTCAATGCCATTTTGATTATGCTAGTACTTCCTGGTTTGGGGCTTATCCAAACTTATGAAGGGGAAGCTCCAGATTGCCCAGAATAAGCTGATCAGGGTAATATTGAAGGTGAGTCCACATACTCACATAGGCTGGAGCTGCTTTCAGAAACTAAACTGGCTGCCTGTTGAGGCTAGGGTGTCCCAGATTTGACTAGGTTTGGTTTACAGGAGTATTTATGGTCCTGCGCCCAGATATCTAAGTGATTACTTTCCTCATGTTAGGGATGCACACAATCACAGCACCAGATCAGGTGTTGCTGATGTGTGCTTATACAGGTAGTAATAATACAGGTAGTAGTAATGCTGGGGAAGGTACTTTCTTGTATACTGGAGCCTCAGAATGGAATGAGTTGCCTCTGCCTATAAAAACAACAACATCCTCTCTGGGCAGCTTTAAAAAATAAAGTACAAATATGTTTGATGTCTTCTGTGCCCATATGAATAATCCCTATAATGTAACTGGAATGATGAGATGTTTTACTTCTATGTTTTTGTTGTATTATTTCACTGCCATACTGTGTTTGATCTTGTCTAGCCATCTTGTCTCAAGAGGACCACAGTGGAAATAAGTCCCAGACTTCATTGTGTGTTATCCTCAATGATTTTATTCATGTGCAAGTATGGCTTTTACGTTTTATGTGTGCTTGTTTTTTAATTAATAAACTAAACATCTTGCCCAAGTTGTCCATGCCTCCTTTGTTGTGGTTGTAGTCCAGGATGATTGCTGGCATCCTGGTTGTAGTCCAGGATGATGGCTGTGCTCCGGAAGACCACATTCTTGTTCCTCTTTGGGCGGTGAGAAACTAGAGTGGTGGTGGGGTTGGACGCAAACTTTGATGAGAAGGCCTCTCTTCCCCTTGTTGTGAGAAGTGTAGAGGGAGCTCAGGCTTGTTATTTCCAGTAGTTTCTTTCCAAACATGGTGATCTTCCTCTTCAGGAGCTGCTGGCTGAGTTCATAAAAGGTGAAGAAATTGTCACACGTGACATTGCGCCCCCTCAGTCCATCTGTCACATCAAGCACAACCAGGATCCCCTGGTTCTTCTCCTGGCCTCCACTGGTCGGCTTCCCTATGTACTGTAGACTTGCATCTTCCAAGGGTAGCTGGATTGTGCGTCACAGGCCACCCATTTCTTGATGCCATACTTTGCCGGAAAGGACAGTGACCTTTTGACAAAAGAGATTGCTGTCAGTAATTAGTATCAGACTCACAGAAAACAGTCTGTGCATATTTGTAAACAACAGCTGGTGCACGAAATCTGAGGAAGTCTCTAGATTTTGCTCGCCTGAAGTAGAGTATATTGTGATAAATTGCAGGCCACACTACTTGCCTAGAGAGTTTTCAGCTATATTTTTCGTGGCTGTTTATTTACCACCACAGACAGATGCTGGCACTAAGACCACACTCAGTCAGCTGTATAAGGAAATAAGCAAACAAGAAACCACTCACCCAGAGGCGGCGCTCCTTGTGGCTGGAGACTTTAATGCAGGGAAACTAAAATCAGTTCTATCAAATTTCTATCAACATGTTAAATGTGAAACCAGAGGGAAACACATTTTAGATCACCTGTACTCCACACAAAGACGCGCATACAAAGCTCTCCCTCGCCCTCCATTTGATAAATCCGAATAAAACTCTATCCTCCTGATTCCTGCTTACAAGCTAAAATTAAAGCAGGAAGCACCAGTGACTTGGTCTATAAAATAAGTGGTCAGATGAAGCAGATGCTAAACTACAGGACTGTTTTGTTAGCACAGACTGGAACATGTTCCGGGATTCCTCCGATGGCATTGAGGAGTACACCACATCAGTCACTGGCTTTATCAATAAGTGCATTGAGGATGTCGTCCCCACAGTGACTGTACGTACATAACCCAACCAGAAGCCATGGATTACAGGCAACATTCGCACTGAGCTAAAGGGTAGAGATGCCGCTTTCAAGGTGTGGGACTCTAAACCCGGAAGCTTACAAGAAATCCTGCTATGCCCTGCGACAAACCATCAAACAGGCAAAGCGTCAATAGAGGGCTAAGATTGAATCATACTACACCGTCTTCGACACTCGTCTCATGTGGCAGGGCTTGCAAACTATTACAGACTACAAAGGGAAGCACAGCTGCGAGCTGCCCAGTGACGCAGGCCTACCAGACGAGCAAAATCACTTCTATGCCCTCCTGTACTCCCTGGTCACCCACGACTGCATGGCCAGGCACGACTCCAACACCATCATTAAGTTTGCAGACGACGCAACAGTGGTAGGCCTGATCACCGACAATGACGAGACAGCCTATAAGGAGGAGGTCAGAGACCTGGCTATGTTGTGCCCGAATAACAACCTATCCCTCAATGTAACCAATACTAAGGAGATGATTGTGGACTACAGGAAAAGGAGGACCAAGCACGCCCCCATTCTCATCGACGCGGCTCTAGTGGAGCAGGTTGAGAGCTTCAAGTTCCTTGGTGTCCACATCAACAACAAACTAGAATGGGTCAAACACACCAAGACAGTCGTGAAGAGGGCATGACAAAGCCTATTCCACCTCAGGAAACTAAAAAGATTTGACATGGGTCCTGACATGGGTCCTGAGATCCTCAAAAGGTTCTACAGCTGCAACATCGAGAGCATGGTTGCATCACTGCCTGGTTCGTCCATTGCTCAGCCTCTGACCGCAAGGAATTACAGAGGGTAGTGCGTACAGCCCAGTACATCACTGGGGCTAAGCTGCCTGCCATCCAGGACCTCTACACCAGGCGGTGTCAGAGGAAGGCCCTAAAAATGTGCATTATGTGCCCCCCCAACCCCTCTTTTTACGCTGCTGCTATTCTCTGTTTATCATATATGAATATTGTCTTTAACTATACATTCACGTACTTACTACCTCAATTGGGCCGACCAACCTATGCTCCCGCACATTGGCTAACCGGGCTATCTGCATTGTGTCCCTCCACCCACCACCCGCCAACCCCTCTTTTACGCTACTGCTACTCTCTGTTCATCATATTTGCGTAATCACTTTAACCATATCTACATGTACATTCTACCTCAATCAGCCCGACTCACCGGTGTCTGTATGTAGCCTCGCTACTGTATGTAGCCTGTCTTTTTACTATTGTTTTATTTCTTTACTTACCTAACACCTTTCTTTCACTATTGGTTAGAGCCTGTAAGTAAGCATTTCACTGTAAGGTTTCACCTGTTGTATTCGGCGCACGTGACAAATACACTTTGATTTGATTAGGTTTTTATATTTTCTGGGTCAAAGTTTAGCTTTTTCAAAAGAGGCTTTATTACTGCCACTTTTAGTGAGTTTGGTACACATCTGGTGGATAGAGAGCCGTTTATTATGTTCAACATAGCAGGGCCAAGTACAGGAAGCAGCTCTTTCAGTAGTTTAGTTGGAATAGGGTCCAGTATGCAGCTTGAAGGTTTAGAGGCCATGATTATTTTCTTCAACATGTCAAGGGATACAGTATTAAAAAAGTTGAGTGTCTCTCTTGATCCTAGGTCCTAGCAGAGTTGTGCAGACTCAGGACAACTGAGCTTTGGAGGAATACACAGATTTAAGTGGTCCGTAATTTGCTTTCTAATGATCATGATCTTTTCGTCAAAGAAGTTCATGAATTTATCAATGCTGAAGTGAAAGCCATCCTCTCTTGGGGAATGCTGCTTTTAAGTTCGCTTCAGATCCACAACATTTATTCTTACGGGACAAAACTAGGTCCAGAGTATGACTGTGGCAGTGAGTAGGTCGGGAGACATGTTGGACAAAACCCACTGAGTCAATGATGGCTCAGAAAGCCTTTTGTAGTGGGTCTGTGGACTTTTCCATGTGAATATTAAAGTCACCAAAAATGTGAACATTACCTGCCATGACTACAAGGTCCGATAGGAATTCAGGGAACTCAGTGAGGAAAGCTGTATATGGCCCAGGAGGCCTGTAAACAGTACCTATAAAAAGTGATTGAGTAGGCTGCATAGATTTCATGACTAGAAGCTCAAAATATGAAAACGCAGTCTTTGTTTTTTGTAAATTGAAACTAGCTATCATAAATGTTAGCAACACCTCCGCCTTTGCTGGATGCGCGGGGGATATGGTCACTAGTGTAACCAGGAGGTGAGGCCTCATTTAATTCATCTCGGGCGAACATGCCTCTCATGATTAAGTTTAGTTTATTTACGGTAGTGCACGTTGCCGCAGGTTTTTGCGAACCTGCCCAGTGTATATCGGTCATACAAAACCCAGTGTATATCGGTCATACAAAACCCAGTGTATATCGATTATACAAAACCCAGTGTATGTTGGTCATACAAAACCCTGTGGGAATAGTTAGCTCCCATTATTGATTAATTCTAAAAAAAAATTAACATCAAATCAAAGAACTTAAATCATTCCCCAAGAATCGATAAAATAGGCTACTGACCTTGTCGCCGACTGGGAAAAGCAATGTTTGTTGGATCTAGTCACCGTCCCTGTCGGTCTGGGGTGTACACCGGCCTGGTCTTTAACCTCAATTCAGAGGCCAGGTCTTAAATAACGGGACCAGACCCGCTCGTGCACGATTTTCGGCGTACGACCTTCAGATGACAGAGACGGGTATTTTAGATCCCGGTTCGAAGGACCAATTGTTACGGGAATTAAATTCCAATATGTTTTAATACCCAATTAAATTAAACACTCTGTCCACTCCTAAGAATTTGTATGACTATTATTTGCATAAAATGGACAGAGACCAGTCTCAAAACCAATCTGTAACGTTTATTCTCGAGAGTACTGAACACGATACAGTTTACCACAGGTTATAAACTGAAAATGACGTCATTAGTTTTCGAACTGTCCCGTCTCTTCTCCCACCCTGGTACAAAGGCAGTATCTCAAGCCTTCCCACATCGTATCCGACCAATTTAATATAATTTATGACCAAGCCAAGGTCTCCCTGTGTAGATAAGCATTCTAGCCAGTCTGACGATAAGTTAATTAATTTCTACCAAGGAACAGACAGTCATTGTTCTAATTCTTGATTATATTTACACACATTATATTCAGTACTAGGATTAAAATAAAATTCATACATCTATACAGTAACATAATAGTATTCTGATTAGTCAGTCCTGATTGAAATGTATACATAATTAGTCATTATTGATAAAAAAAAAAAAAATCCCCTTTCCTGCTATAACAGTCCACTCTTCTGGGAAGGCTTTCCACTAGATGTTGGAACATTGCTGCAGGGACTTGCTTCCATTCAGCCAGAAGAGCATTAGTGAGGTCGGGCACTGATGTTGGGCGATTAGGCCTAGCTCACAGTCGGCATTCCAATTCATCCCAAAGGTGTTCGATGGGGTTGATGTCAGGGCTCTGTGCAGGTCAGTCAAGTTCTTCCACACCGATCTCGACAAACTGTTTCTGCATGGACCTCACTTTGTGCATGGGGGCATTGTCATGCTGAAACAGGACAGAGCCTTTCCCAAACCTGTGCCACAAAGTTGGAAGCACAGAATTATCTGAATGCCGAATGCTGTAGCGTTAAGATTTTCCTTCACTGGAACTAAGGAGCCAAGCCTGAACCATCAAAAACAGCCCCAGACCATTATTCCACTTCCACCAAACTTTACGGTTGGCACTATGCATTGGACAGGTAGCATTCACCTGTCATCCGCCAAATCCAGATTCATCAGTTGGACTGCCAGGGAGTGAAACGTGATTCATCAATACAGATAACGCGTTTCCACTGCTCCGGTCCAATGGCAGTGAGCCTTACACCACTCTAGCCTTGGCATTGCGCATGGTGATCTTAGGCTTGTGTGTGGGTACTCGGCCATGGAAACCCATTTCATGAAGCTCCTGATGGACAGTTATTGTGCTGACGTTGCTTCCAGAGGCAGTGTGGAACTTGGTAGTGAGTTGTTGCAACCGAGGACAGCGGATTTTACACGCTATGCGCTTCAGCACTCAGCGGTCCCGCTCTGTGAGCTTGTGTGGCCTACCACTTCGCAGCTGAGACGTTGTTGCTCCTAGGCCTTTCCACTTCACAATAACAGCACCTACAGTTGACCGGGGCAGCTCTGGCAGGGCAGACATTTCACAAACTGACTTGTTGGAAAGGTGGCATCCTATGACGGTGCCACGTTTACAGTCACTGAGCTCTTCAGTCAGAACCATTCTACTGTCAATGTTTGTTTATGGAGATTGCATGGCTGTGTTCTCGATTTTATTTCCCTGTAAGCAACGGGTGTGGCTGAAATAGCCAAATCCACAAATTTAAAGGCGTGTCCACATATTTTAGTATATATAGTGTATATACATTAAATCAAATAGCCTAGTACAAACACTAAAACTTTTCAAATCAAAAGGCTAATGCACAGAACAACGTGGACAGTCGGGTGCATCTCAAATTCAGTACCATTGGACAGCAAGATAATAAACTAAAGCACTGATCATCAGGAATGAGATCAGAATGAGTGCTAAGGCCTACATTTGAACACAACCGCGGAAGCTTCAGGTATTTGTGGTGCTAACGAACAGGGATGTAAACACATTTGTGCTCAGATTTTATGAAAAATAAGCTTTTTCTGCATATGGAACATTTCCGGCATCTTTTATTTCAGCTCATGAAACATGGGACCAACACTTTACATGTTGTGTTTATATTTTTGTTCATTATATTTACGATGCAAGTGTGGGTATTCAGACCTTGAGGGGAGTGTCCACAGAAACTACTTGACACGTTCTATAGATACTGATAAAGACAACTTGAAGTCAGTTTACTTTTGAGGTTAAAGAACACAAGTTATGTTTTGTGGATAAAATGTGTCAGAGGTTTCTTCTGTCAACAAACATTTATTTTTTAAACTGTAGCAAATGAAACACTATGCATTTGCCACTTCAACATTTATTAACAAATGCAATGCTTGAGTCATGAAGTTCTCGGGAAGAATAATCTCTAGTCACTCAAAAGCCAGAGATGTGGATCTGATTACAAATTAAATGAAAAGCTGCCATACCTTTGTAGATTTGTCAGTAGCACCATGGGTAGTGAACCTCATTTGATCAATTTAAAGGAGAGATGAGACATACTAACCCATCGAGAGTGGGAGGTTGGGGAAGCAGATCTCCACCGAAATCCTTGAAAATCTTAAAAAAGAAATGACAACTTTTGGAGAGCAAATTAAATCGTGGGTAGACTTCTGGCTTAGACTACACATGATATACTTATATAGGACTATGATGAAAAAGCATTGTTTAATTGAAGTATCTGTATATGCAGGGCGAAGGTGACTTCTGTTAGTTATGCTTCCCTCTATTCAAGAAGAGGTTTTCAGACTTTTACAGAGATTGGAAATGTATTCTGTCTTTGGAATGTGTAAACTGACCTTTGTAACCTCAAGTGGCAGAGGGATTATTGGGATCCAGCCTCACCTGTTCTTTCTCCCACTGTCTGCACTGAAGATAGTTTTATGTTTCAAATATTTTTTATTGAACACACACAAGAATGGTGTATAGGTAGGTATACAATTCTTATCTAAACATAAAAGAGCATACAGGAACAAGACCCAGAGTTCTAGGTGCAAAACAAATAATACAAAACACGACATACAGAACAAGGACATGTAGAAAGAAAGAGGGTAGATGTCACACCCCCCCCCCCCCTCCCAACAGCTTGCGTGGCAGGGCCAGCACATCTTGCCCAAAGGTAGATTAATATATTAAAATTTGAGAGTGCGTTGAGGCAAAATGGGAGGAAGAACTAGGGACTGACATTTCGGTGGCAGACTGGGAAGAGAGCTTGGAGTATATCCACACATGCTCCATTAACTCCAGACATCGTCTCATAGAATTCAAGGTATTACACAGATTACACTATTCCAAAACTAAACTGCATAGGATATTTCCTGATACATCCCCTACATGTGATAAATGTCAGGCTACGCAGGGTACACTACTCCACTGCTTTGCCCTATGCTCTAGCTTGCATGGTTATTGGTGTGGAATTTTTGGGATTCTCTCTGAAGTTTTGGAGACTTCAATAGACCCAGACCCTCTTCTGATAATTCTGGGAGTGTCTGAGTCCCTAAACGGATTAACCAACCCCCAAAAACAACTAATCTCTTACGGTCTCATTTCGGCAAAAAAACGAATCTTGTTGTTTTGGAAAAGGAGGGAAGCGCCCTCTACCAAATTATGTCTCAGTGAATTGGCAAACACTATACACTTAGAAAGAATTAGATATATTCTGAACAATAAATTATCAACATTTGATCAAATCTGGCAGCCTTTCCTCTCCTACTTGGACGAGTCGGCGCTGTGAATTTGTACTTATTAATGGCATCTGCACTGAAGATAGTTTTACCAGACCATTTACCTGATCATCATTGACTCACACTAAACAAATAAAACATCAAATGTGGAACACCTTCAAGTGTCTAAAAGTTATTATATATGATTGGAGATGTAAATATATGTCAATCAGTAATTTATTATCTTTTTATATGATATTTATAGAGTTTTCAAAGAATATAGACAACAGAGGGGGATTTCTGAAGATCTTTAGTAACACAATCAAATCCCAAATATGATTAGATTTAACCTCATTCTATCTATGTAACCCTCATCATCCCTTTGGTGATGGAATAAAGTTTATGTGTTAATCTGGTCTATCAGTCTAATTCCATTTCACCGGGCGTATAAATGCCTTTCGATATATTACCTTTTTTGGAAAGACCAGGACACAAATCATATGGAGAGTTTGTCAATGACCTGCAGGTGAGATCATGTGAGTTTCACAATTATATGTTGACAGACCTGCTGGAGTTGCATTGTTTAGCTCCTCCTCTGAGGTTGTAACATCCCTCTTCTCATCTTGCTCCAATAGGGTGGTGTGGGGAGGTTATACAAATAGCATTCATTGGAGTTCTGTTGTTGTGGAAGTTCTCTGAGCACACACACTTGTTCCATTAAGGAGCATTAGCGTGTTGTCTTTTTAGCCCAGTATAAGGTGAATGAGCTCAGTCTGAAGATGTTTCTTATAGAAGGTCTTCTACAGACATCAAGCACAGTGACACTGCTGGGTACTGTGCTGTTTCTGCTGGTCCTCTACCTCTGCTCCTCTGGTTCCAGCTCAGAGGGACAGGGGAAGGAGCCTCCAGGACCGAGGCCGCTGCCCCTGCTTGGTAACATGCTCCAGCTGGACCTCAAGAAGCCCTACGGCACTCTCTGCGAGGTAAGATGAAGTCATCCTTTGCTTTCAGAACAAAACATGTTGATGTTGACTTGATCTGTGAGATTTGATCTGTTTTTTGCTATTTCACCTGGTTTGAAAAGTTCAGTAAGCAAACTGATGAATGAACTCTGGCACATTGTATATGCTTTTAGCTGGTTAATGTTGTTTAGTGTTCTATTCTGTAGTGTATTTCAATAGATATGTCCTGCCCAAGTAGCCTGGTCCCAGATCTGTTTCTTGTTGGGAACCAGGCTATGGACAAAATACTTTGTGACAGTGACCAATGTGTTGCAAGGAAAGAGATGAGGTCACTTTAGAATATTGAAAGTAAAGGGGGATACCTGGTCATTTGTACAACTGAACTCATTCAACTGAAATGTGTCTTCCGCATTTAACACAACCCCTCGACATCCACGTCTTCGGTGCCCGAGATGTACCCTTGGAATATCCCTTCAGGGATCTTGTTATAACAGACCTGGGTTCAAATACATAGTGTACTTAAGTATTTGACATTTTTGTGTTTTGAGTATTTTCTAATACACAGCCAAAAACAACTACATCAAATAAAACAACAAGTAGTTGTAAATACATGCCACTTGTAACATAGGTGCAGTTAATGACCTGTGCAGTTAATGACATGACCAGACTTCTGACATGGAAACATAAACAATACTATCTGATGACGGATAACAGAAGAGAGCTATATAAAGGGTAAGTAATCAAGGGAGAAATGAAGTCCAGGTGTGACTGACGATGAGTCGCAGGTGTGCGTAATGATGGTTGCCAGGTGTGCGTAATGATGGTTGCCAGGTGTGCGTAATGATGGTTGCCAGGTGTGCATAATGATGGGTTGCCAGGACAAGTGGTTAGTAGTACAGTGACGATGGGAGCGGGAGCTTGACACCAATACTTTTCAAATGTATTTCCAATTAACTTTGTCTAAATACTAATTGTTTGTAAGTAATTCAATTACATTGACTGGTATTTGAACCAAGGTCTGACATCAACTGTAAACCACTGTCTTCACTCTATTTCTTGACTGATACATGTTAAACAAGCTGTATGTGGTGTCCAGTTATGTGCTTAGTCATATCATTCCGAGACATAACTGAGTCTATGGTGTACTTTATGTATACTTTATCTGTCCAGCTCTCCAAGAAACATGGTTCCATCTTCACGGTTCACTTCGGACCCAAGAAAGTGGTTGTTCTGGCAGGATACAAGACGGTCAAGCAGGCGCTAGTCAACCAGGCAGAGGACTTTGGGGACAGGGACATCATGCCTGTGTTCTATGATTTCAACCAAGGACATGGTAATGACATTTTACTCTTATGCTGGCTATGTCCTATTATTAAAGGGATAGTTCACCCAAATGACAACCTGTCTTATTGATTTCCTTAATCTGTAAGCAGTCTATGAACAAGCTAAAACATAAATCCACGTGTTTGTTCTCCAATTTATGTGTTGGCCACAAATATGAGCATAGGATGAGTCAACAACATTGTGGGTATAAATTAACAAATTATGAACTTTTAAAAGGGAGATTTTCACCTAACAGTTACTTTAAATAAACTTTATTGAGCTACACAATCAATTTCAGACACTTTGAGATGAGTATAATGCATTTCATTTCCAAATCTGTTGAGTCTTATTCTAGCCTGGTGGAGCAAGTCTGATTGCTGCATTCACCAATTTGTTTTAATGCATGTATCAGCCTGCCCTTTATCCAATAGATTGGCGTTTGGAATAAGCCAGAAAATGTCTGGTCCAATCAGTGCCCTCGCAGAAATTGATTGTTGTCCTAAACCCAACCACTATGTTGCCAAATACTGTTTGAATTAGGCTGTCCTCTGATTGCTTGAAAGTGATCCTGTAACGGTTTTCTTCCTGGGAAGGAGAGGAGAACCAAAATGCAGCGTGATTATTTCTAAACATCTTTCATGAAAGATGAAACCGTGAACACTATACAAAATAAGAAAACGTGTAAAAAACCAAAACAGTCTTAACTGGTGCAAAACACAGAGAGGAACAATCACCCACAAGATACCTAAAGAATATGGCTGCCTAAATATGGTTCCCAATCAGAGACAACGATAAACACCTGCCTCTGATTGAGAACCACTCCAGGCAACCATAGACTTACCTAGAACACTCCACTGAACACAACCCCATAGACTACAAAACCCCTAGATAAGACAAAACACATAAATTACCCATGTCACACCCTGGCCTAACCAACATAATAAAAAAAACACAGAATACTAAGGCCAGGGCGTGACAGATCCAATAGCTGACAAGTTCATTTTTAATAACACCACTCATTTCTGACATTGAGACTAGAATGGTGAATGCAGAAATCAGGCTGTCATCCTCTGCAAATAATATAAATGTCTAAAATAGTTACAGATGATCATGACCAGAAAGGATGCAGAGATCATTTGGCATATATATATATATATATATATATACACACACACACACACACACACACACACACACACAGTGGGGAGAACAAGTATTTGATTTAGCAGGTTTTCCTTCTTACAAAGCATGTAGAGGTCTGTAATTGTTATCATAGGTACACTTCAACTGTGAGAGACGGAATCTAAAACAAAAATCCAGAAGATCACATTTGTATGATTTTTAAGTAATTAATTAGCATGTTATTGCGTGACATAAGTATTTGATCACCTACCAACCAGTAAGAATTCCGGCTCTCACAGACCTGTTAGTTTTTCATTAAGAAGCCCTCCTGTTCTCCACCTATTACTTTTATTAACTGCACCTGTTTGAACTTGTTACCTGTATAAAATGCACCTATCCACACACACAATCAGACTCCAACCTCTCCACAATGGCCAAGACCATGGAGCTGTGTAAGGACATCAGGGATAAAATTGTAGACTTGCACAAGGCTGGGATGGGTTTCAGGACAATAGGCAAGCAGCTTGGTGAAAAGGCAACACCTGTTGGCGCAATTATTAGAAAATGGAATTAGTTCAAGATGACGGTCAATCACCCTGGGTCTGGGGCTCCATGCAAGATCTCACCTCGTGGGGCATCAATGATCATGAGGAAGGTGAGGGATCAGCCCAGAACTACACGGCAGGACCTGGTTAATGACCTGAAGAGAGCTGGGACCACAGTCTCAAAGAAAACCATTAGTAACACACTACGCCATCATGGATTAAAATCCTGCAGCGCACGCAAGGTCACCCTGCTCAAGCCAGCACATGTCCAGGCCCATCTGAAGTTTGCCAATGACCATCTGGATGATCTAGAGGAGGAATGGGAGAAGGTCCTGAGGTCAGATGAGACAAAAATAGAGCTTTTTGTTCTAAACTCCCCTCGCTGTGTTTGGAGGAAGAAGGAGGATGAGTACAACCCCAGGAACACCATCCCAACCGTGAAGCATGGACTTGGAAACATCATTCTTTGGGGATGCTTTTCTGCAAAGGGGACAGGACGACTGCACCGTATTGAGGGGAGGATGGATGGGGCCATGTATCGCGAGATCTTGGCCAACAACCTCCTTCCCTCAGTAAGAGCATTGAAGATTGGTCGTGGCTGGGTCTTCCAGCATGGCAACGATCCGAAACACACAGCCAGGGCAACTAAGGAGCGTCTCCGTAAGCAACATCTCAAGGTCCTGGAGTGGCCTAGCCAGTCTCCAGACCTGAACCCAATAGAACATCTTTGGAGGGAGCTGAAAGTCCATATTGCCCAGCGACAGCCCCGAAACCTGAAGGATCTAGAGGTCTGTATGGAGGAGTGGGCCAAAATCCCTGCTGCAGTGTGTGCAAACCTGGTCAAGAACTATAACTTTCAAACCAAATAATAAGTTCTGCTTTTCTGATGTATCAAATACTTATGTCATGCAATAAAATGCAAATGAATTACTTAAATCCAGAAATCACATTGTATGATTTTTGTTTTAGATTCAGTCTCTCACAGTTGAAGTGTACCTATGATAAAAATGACAAACCTCTACATGCTTTGTAAGTAGGGAAACCTGCAAAATCGGCAGTGTTTCAAATACTTGTACTCCCCACTGTATATACGTACATGCTCATTATTATAGTAAATATTCTTTATTAATATTACACTGAATTGTCATGGAAACAAACTATGTTCTCTACAGGGATTCTGTTTGCCAATGGAGACTCATGGAAAGAGATGAGGCGCATTGCCCTGACAAACCTTAGAAACTTTGGGATGGGCAAGAAAGGGAGTGAGGAGAAAATCTTAGAGGAAATCCCCTACCTGATTGAAGTGTTTGAAAAACATGAGGGTAAGAGAATCAGTATCTTTTCACTAGTAGTAGAAGTAGTATGATGTATTTATAGGGGATTCCTAGGCTTCATTGCCTGGTTAAAAATCAGGCTATTTTTAACCACTTTATTAGTAAATAGCTAAGTGATTGTGTGTTCTGGAAAGCTTATTTTGTAATTAGATTTTTGTCTACAGGTAAGGCATTTGACACAGCACAGCCTTTGCTTTATGCCGTCTCCAACAATCTCGGCCATTGTCTATGGCAGCAGGTTTGAATACACTGACCCACTATTCACAGGCATGGTGGACAGGGTCACGGAGAGTATTCACCTTACAGGTTCTGCATCAATTCAGGTAGTCTGCTTATTCAGACCATTTTGTTTTTACTGCATTTTCTGAGTAATTAATGTCTGTCTCAGTGCAATCAATAAAACAAGGAAACAGAACACCTGTTATGAATTCTTGCAAATTAAAATGTACATACTCATTTAAACTTTACTTGATGTGCCGGTAAACTTATTATAAACCATTATTGTACAGTTTATAACCCATTACTATGCTGCTTATAAATCATTATATACAATATTCATGATGTATAACATATAAAATAAAATCCTCATAGCCCAGTCCAAGCTCTTTGTCCTGGCACACCAATGGTGGATCCAGCTTCCTCTGAAGCTAGGACAGCAGAGTCCCTGCCCATCTTCCGAAAGCCCCTGAAACTCTACCTCCTCAAAAAGTATCTTAAATAAAACCCTCGCCCCCACCCCCCCAAAAAAGTTCCTGAACAACAGGTTTCTAGCTCTGACTTTGCTGATAACTACTTTGAGAAAAGTGCACTTACTATGTCTGTGACATGTGATTGTCCCACCAAGCTCTCTTAAGATGAATGCACTAACTGTGAATCGCTCTGGATAAGAGCGTCTGCTGAATTGATCAAATATTTTGTACAATTAATTATATCATTGTAATTAAACCTTCAGCGAGCAGGCCTTTCTAATAGACCTGGCCGTGGTATCCTGGAACGATATTGATCTCATCCCGTCAGTAGAGGATGCCTGGTTATATTTTCAAAATGCCTTCCTCACCATCAGCTGCAAACCTTTGTTCTCAATTTCCGCCTGAAGACATACCCAAATCTAACTGCCTGTAGCTCAGCCCCAGAGGCAAGGATTTGCATATTCTTGGTATCATTTGAATGGAAACATTCTGAAGTTTGTGGAAATGTTAATTGAATGTAGGAGAATATAACACAATATATCTGGTGTAAGAAAAGAGAAAGAAAGAGCATACATTTCCTGTTTTTTATTGTTGTAGTTTCATCTTTCACATGTACTATAATAGCCACACAGTCAGATAGGATGCTGGAGATAATTTTGATGGATAACACAAGAGGGCAATTGTAGGTGTGCAAAGTTTCAGACTGATAACTTCAGGAATGGGTGAGCTACATGACATTTAGCATGAAGTCACCCAGGTGTCCCACACAAGTTGCCCAAATGTACCCAAGTGGCCGAATTGGTGAAATGACCTATAACTATATACAGCAGTGCAAATAACTATATACAAATCAAAAAGCAATTCTAACACACACACACAAAAAAATAATTTTTTAAATATGAGAAAATAAATATATTTAAAAAAAAAAACAGTACATACATCTTGGAAGTCCTCGTCATAATATTTTGCTGCCTGTGCCATGTCCCATAGCAGTCTCTTTCTGATGTAAAGCAGAGGCAAACTGAACAAGTGGTGCATTTCATGCGACACAGAACACAACGACACCTCCATGCTGTGCCCTTTTGGCTCTGAGGCACAGTCATGCCTGCAGTAATGAACTGTGGCATTGAACACCACTGGGGGCACAGGTAGAGCGGGCAGCTTGGCACCGGGGGCTCCCAGTCGGAGTCGCTATCACTGTGAAAGAAAACATTAAAAAAATATTTGTATTGTATGAGCCTTTTATCATCACATAAAATATACAGATATGTATTGATTGTATAGAGCAGAGGGAACAGTCACTAAGGTGTTCCATTCAACTCCGGCCATTGTTATGTGTGTATGTATATATATATATATATATACACACACACAAAAACAAACTACACATTTCATTGCAAAAAAAAAAAAAAGAAATCTCACTTTTACTTTAGTTTGACTTCGCTTTACATGAAGTATTCGCCAGGATATCTTCAATGAAATCGTTGAAACTACAACTTTCCGAAATACAGCTGCGCGTAAAACGCCTTACAGCAACCCCTCTGATCGTTAAGGCGAAAATGGAGTTTCCTGCGCGTGCGATTACAACCAAGGAATTGTGGTCCAACCCCAAACCATTACATACTGGCGTTTACCTCAGCTCATTGGCTATCTACCCAGCTAGATTTCAAGAAGATCAGTGGTCATTGGGCAGAAATGTAGTCAATCAATGAACGGGGACAGCAGCCATAACAGGTTTATTGAATCTAGGGGTCATTTTTTTATTTTTGGGAAAACAACGTTCCCAAAGGGCTATTTTTCAGGACCAGAAAATAGAATATGCATATAATTTAGGATAGTTTAGGATAGAAAACACTCTAAAGTTTCCAAAACTGTAAAGATATTGTCTGTGAGTATAACAGAACTGATATTGCAGGTAAAAGAATGAGAAAAATCCAATCAGGAATGCAGCGGTTTCTAAATAAGAGTCCCTTCCTATGCTTCCCTATTGAGCAGTGAATGGGATATCAACGAGATTCCCGTTTCTATGGCTTCCTTAATGTGTCTAGTATCACAAGACATAGTTTCAGGATTTTATTTTGAAAAATGAGCGTGGTCAACAACATTGCGTCAGTGTCCACCTGATGGCTCTTTGTGTATTTCTCGCGCAAAAGAGGTAGCCATTTTTCCACCCGGGTCTTACTGAAAAAAGGTCTGTCTGGGTTGATATATTGTTAGTTGCATAAATTTGAATCTGGTATCAGGATAAATATAACAATGAGTCACCAATTTTATACTATGTATTTTTTATTAGCTAACTAATAAATGGCAAATTCAACTTTCGTATATACGGGCTCACTGTAATGCCACGCAGGGCAGAACAGAGAAATGACAAGATGTATGTAAACAGTGTTCTTATACTGTGAAGGACACAGTAGAAACTGGGCGTGGTTTAAACTTGCCCAGCCTATCGCAGGCGCTCAGGCGGGTCCCCGCCTCTTGGCGCTTCTTGGAGTCCTCCCTCCTTCGATGTATAGATCCTTACTGTTCTGGTATCGCAGCCTAGTTATAACATTTGCTCAGTTCCTGCTATTGTGTTGTTCAGTATTTTTCCATCTCAGTTAAACCTCGTGATGACCACCCCTCCCTATCACAACTTTGTAAGATACAGCAAGTCACACCATGTGCTCAATATTGTTACATACAAACACAAGGACAAAGCATCTGCTGGGCTGTTATCTACAGTTTTGCAACATGCAGGTCACACCATGCAGGTCACACCATGCAGGTCACACCATGCAGGTCACACCATGTTACTCAGTTCTTGTCACACACAAACAGGCAAGTAGCAAGCAGTTGTTTAATCTCATAATGATGCTCCAGTGCACAAATGCAGACACCTCACACAACCAACATCAGATAATATGTAATCATATATATGCTAATGGCTATAATGTAAAATACAGAATCCAACAATATTATCGAATAGATATTTGAAAAACACCTTGGGGATTGATTATAAACAACGTTTGCCATGTTTCTGTCGATATTATGGAGCTAATTTGGAATATTTTTCGGCATTGTCGTGACCGTAATTTCCAGTCGTTTTCTCAGCCAAACGTGAAGAACTAACGGAGCTATTTTTGGCTACAAAAAAAATATTTCTGGAAAAAAGGAACATTTGCTATCTAACTGGGAGTCTCGTGAGTGAAAACATCCGAAGCTCCTCAAAGGTAAACGATTTAATTTGATTGCTTTTCTGATTTTCGTGAACAATTTGCCTGCTGCTAGCTAGGCATAATGCTATGCTATCGATAAACTTACACATGCTTGTCTTGCTTTGGCTGTAAAGCATATTTTCAAAATCTGAGATGACAGGGTGATTAACAAAAGGCTAAGCTGTGTTTGAATATATTTCACTTGTGATTTCTTGAATATGAATATTTTCTAGTAAGATTTTTTTGTCCGTTGCGTTATGCTACCTAGTGTCAGTTGATGACAATTCTCCCGGGTCCTGGATGGGTAGATCCAAGAGGTAAATGAGCATGCCCCATTCATGAAATGTAGAACCAGGAACAGATATAGCCCTTGGTTCTCTCCAGACCTGACTGCCCTTAACCAACACAAAAACATCCTATGGCGTTCTGCATTAGCATCGAACAGCCCCCGTGATATGCAACTTTTCAAGGAAGCTAGAAATCAATATACACAGGCAGTTAGAAAAGCCAAGGCTAGCTTTTTCAAGCAGACATTTGCTTCCTGCAACACAAACTCAAAAACGCTCTGGGACACTAAAGTCCATGAGAATAAGAACACCTCCTCCCAGCTGCCCACTGCACTGAGGATAGGAAACACTGTCACTACCGATAAATCCACTATAATTGAGATTTTCAATAAGCATTTTTCTACGGCTGGCCATGCTTTCCACCTGGCTACCCCTACCCCGGTCAACAGCACTGGTCAACAGGCTCTAACCAATGATGCCAAAAAAGAGGTGTGTGTGTGTGTGTAAGTAAAGAAATAAAACGACAGTAGAAAGACATTTGAAAAAAGAGTAGCAAGGCTATATACAGACACCTGTTAGTCAGGCTTATTGAGGTAGTATGTACATGTAGGTATCGTTAAAGTGACTGTGCATATATGATGAACAGCAGAAGCGTAAAAAGAGGGGTTGGTGGGTGGTGGGACACAATGCAGATAGCCCGGTTAGCCAATGTACGGGAGCATTGGTTGGTCTGGCCAGTTTAGGTAGTATGTACATGAATGTATAAGATAAACAGAGAGTAGCAGCAGCGTAAAAGAGGGGTTGGGGGGGGGGGGGGGGGGTCACACAATGCAAATAGTCCGGTTAACCATTTGGTTACCTGTTCAGGAGTCTTATGGCTTGGGGGTAAAAACTGTTGAGAAGCCTTTTTGTCCTAGACTTGGCACTCCCGTACCGCTTGCCATGCGGTAGTAGAGAGAACATTCTATGACTGGGATGGCTGGGGTCTTTGACAATTTTTAGGGCCTTCCTCTGACACCGCCTGGTGTAGAGGTCCTGGATGGCAGGCAGCTTTGCCCCAGTGACGTACTGGGCCGTACGCACTACCCTCTGAAGTGCCTTGCGGTTGGAGGCCGAGCAATTGCCGTACCAGGCAGTGATGCAACCGGTCAGGATGCTCTCAATGTTGCAGCTGTAGAACCTTTTGAGGATCGCAAAAGGTCTTCGAAAGCCAAGTCAACAAACAGATTACCGACCATTTCGAATCCCACCATACCTTCTCCGCTATGCAATCTGGTTTCAGAGCTGGTCATGGGTGCACCTCAGCCACGCTCAAGGTCCTAAACAATATCTTAACCGCCATCTATAAGAAACAATACTGTGCAGCCGTATTCATTGACCTGGCCAAGGCATTCAACTCTGTCAATCACCACATCCTCATCGGCAGACGCTATAGCCTTGGTTTCTCAAATTATTGCCTCGCCTGGTTCACCAACTACTTCTCTGATAAAGTTCAGTGTGTCAAATCAGTGCTGTCTGGGCCTCTGCCAATCTGTATGGGGGTGCCACAGGGTTCAATTCTTGGACCTACTCACTTCTCTATACGTCAATGATGTCGCTCTTGCTGCTGGTGAGTCTCCGATCCACCTCTACGCAGACGACACCATTCTGTATACTTCTGGCCCTTCTTTAGACACTGTTAACAACCCTCCAGACGAGCTTCAATGCCATACAACTCTCCTTCCGTTGCCTCCAATTGCTCTTAAATACAAGTAAAACTTAATGCATGCTCTTCAACCGATCGCTGCCTGCACCTGCCCGCCCGTCCAACATCACTACTCTGGACGGTTCTAACTTAGAATATGTGGACAACTACAAATACCTGGGTGTCTGGTTAGACTGTAAACTCTCCTTCCAGACTCACATCAAACATCTCCAATCCAAAGTTAAATCTAGAATTGGCTTCCTATTTAGCAACAAAGCATCCTTCACTCATGCTGCCATACATACCCTTGTAAAAATGACCATCCTACCGATCCTCGAATTCGGCTATGTCATTTACAAAATAGTCTCCAATACCCTACTCAATAAATTGGATGCAGTCTATCACAGTGGCATCCGTTTTGTCACCAAAGCCCCATATACTATCCACCACTGCGACCTGTACGCTCTTGTTGGCTGGCCCTCGCTTCATACTCGTCGCCAAACCCACTGGCTCCAGGTCATCTACAAGACCATGCTAGGTAAAGTCACCCCTTATCTCAGCTTGCTGGTCACCATAGCAGCACCCACCTGTAGCACGCGCTCCAGCAGGTATATCTCTCTGGTCACCCACAAAACCATTTCTTACTTTGGCCGCCTCTCCTTCCAGTTCTCTGCTGCCAATGACTGGAATGAACTTCAAAAATCACAAACTGGAAACACTTATCTCCCTCACTAGCTTTCAGCACCATCTGTCAGAGCAGCTCACAGATTACTGCACCTGTACATAGCCCATCTATAATTTAGCCCAAACAACTACCTCTCCCCCTACTGTATTTATTTATTTATTTTGCTCCTTTGCACCCATTATTTCTATCACTACTTTGCACATTCTTCCACTGCAAATCTACCATTTCAGTGTTTTACTTGCTATATTGTATTTACTTCACCACCATGGCCTTTTTTTTGCCTTTACCTCCCTGATCTCACCTGATTTGCTCACATTGTATATAGACCTATTTTTCTACTGTATGTTTGTTTTAATCCATGTGTAACTCTGTGTTTTTGCATATGTCAAACTGCTTTGCTTGCCTACCTGGTTAAATAAAGGTTATTTTTTTAAATATTTTTTATATATATAATAATGTCACGGTCGTTGTAAGGAGGAGACCAAGGCGCAGCGTGCTAAGCGTACAGTCTTCTTTATTAAAGAATGGAACACTGAACAAACTAACAAAACGATACGTGAAGCTAATATGGATAGTGCAGCCAGGCAACTAAACATAGAACAAGAACCCACAAAACCAAAAGGGAAAATGGCAACCTAAATATGATCCCCAATCAGAGACAACGATAAACAGCTGCCTCTTATTGGGTACCAATTCAGGCCACCATAGACTTACATAAACCTAGACCTACCAAAACCCTTAGACAATACAAAAACGAACATTCACACCCTGATCTAACCAAAATAAAACAGAGATATCAAAGGTCAGAGCGTGACAAATAACTAGTGATGGGCACCGATTTATATAGAAAATGATATCACTATCGGTACCATTTTTGTGATTCCATATCGTAGTGGTTTGTATAAAATAATGCAACTGTATGTTCACTTTTCTGTTCACTTCCATGGCTCTTTGAAGTTCAGACAACTGTTAGCAGATTGTCCGTTGGGCCAGGCGTGAATATTCTGATATTATAATATTCTATTCAAACTGGCTAGTTGGGAGGCCTATATTATAGGACCATCAACAGGCAATTAATGAAATATGCTAAATTGAGAGCCTGTGAGGTCTGTTAGAGTTTTGTGTATGCAGGAAAAGTATGTTATAAATTGTGTTATTTTTACAGAAAAGTAAAAAATAATAAACCGACTTTACAATATGCCTTGCTCATAATGATATCAAATAATATTGAATATCACTATTGGTGCTCACAACTAATAATTACATATTTATTCATATGTGTATTTAATAATCTAATCATAGTTGTGGTGTTATGTTATAATTAATATAATATTGTTTTATGTGTATTCTACCTGAATCTTTGTGTAGATGTACAACATGTTTCCCTGGTTGGGTCCGTGGATAAACAACCTGACACGTCTGAAAAAGAATATTGCTGATATGAAGATGGAGGTGATAGAGCTGGTGAGGGGCCTGAAGGAGACTCTGAACCCTCACATGTGTAGAGGCTTTGTGGACTCGTTCCTCGTCCGAAAGCAAACCCTGGAGGTATGAAGACTTCATGCAGAATCTGCATCTCACTCATTCATAACAAAGTGTTGCATTAATATTGCTCAGTATGACTATACAGAATAGAATGAATCAATAAGGTCAGAGGGGGTGTGGTATATGATCAATTTACCACAGCTAAGTGCAGTGCCTGTATACAGTCCTTGTATATTGGCCATATTCCACAAAACCCTGAGGTGCCTTGCTGGTGTTATAAACTTGATACCAACATATTTAGAACAGTAAATTAATAATTTTGTATCACACCTGTGGTATATTGTCTAAGTTACCAAGACATCCGGACAATCAGTATCCAGGAACCAAACTGCTGGGTTTATAATACTTATTACACCACCTTGTGGTTCACTTTACTGCTGAAAAACACAACTAACTTGAGTTGTCCAACACTAACATCCCACTGGGCACAGACGTCAATTCAACATCTATTCGACGTTGATTCAACATAATTTAATTCAAATGATGTGGAAAATGTTGATTCAACCAGTTTGACTGAATGCCAGCTGAGGGAGGATCTAACTAGTTCTCTGTATCAGTAGAATCACATGTAAACTCAGACTCAAACACTGAAACAGTTCCTCAAGCTGATTTCAAAGAATGTGTTGATTATCTGTTTTGTTTGCTTTTTTGTCATTTTCCATATTATGTCTATCTCTGATAAGCTAAACAGGAAATGGCAAACAAATAGCCCATATTAACCTCTCTTGGGTAGTGAGCAGTATTTTTACGTCCGGATGAAAAGCCCAAGGTAAACTAACTGCCTGTTACTCAGGCCCAGAATCTAGGATATGCATATCATTTTATAGGTACATTTGGATAGAAAACACTCTAAAGTTTCTAAAACTGTTCAAATTACGTCTGTGTATACAGAACTTATATGGCAGGCGAAACCCCGAGGACAAACCATCCCCCCAAAAAATTCAGCCTACCACTATTTTCAATGGAAATAACTTTTTATTATAAGTCCTCCCAGATTGCAGTTCCTAGGGCTTCCACTAGATGTCAACAGTCTTTAGAAAGAGTTTCATGCTGGGTTTTTGGAAAAATTATCCAGAAATTGTAGTTTTTCTAGGTGGCTCCCATTTGGCTGTAGTGTTTCCAAGCGTGTGAAAAGTGTGCGTTCTTTGGTATTTTTCTCCGGTAAAGACAATAACGATTCTCCGTCTTAAATGTTAGTTTATTTACGTATTAGGGTTCCTAAGGTTTGATTATAAACGTTGTTTGACTTGTTTGAAAAGTTTATTAGTAATGTTTGGGATGCATTTTGATGGAGGGAAACTGGTTGGATTATTGACTGAAGCGCGACAGCCAAACTGAGTTTTTATGGATATAAAGGACATTATCGAACTAAGGGACCATTTGTGATGTGACTGGGAAGAAGATCATCAAAGGTAAGGCATTTTTTACATCGCTATTTCTGACTTTCGTGTCGCACCTGCCTGGTTGAAATATGTTTTTCATGTGTTTGTATGCGGGGCGCTGTCCTCAGATAATCGCATGGTGTGCTTTTGCCGCAAAGCCTTTTTGAAATCTGACACAGCGGCTGGATTAACAAGAAGTTAAGCTTTATTTTGATGTATTACACTTGTGATTTTATGAAAGTTAAATATTTATAAGACTGTAGTTTGAATTTCGCACTCTGCAATTTCACCGGATGTTGGCCAGGTGGGACGCTACCGTAGCCTTAGAAATAAGGTTAATATAATTAATAACTTGCTAACATCAGATATATATTAGCCATTTATGAGACTCATGTCAATAATTCATTGGATACATCATTAGCAATCCAATGATATAACATCTACAGAAGACACAGGAATGCGTATGGGGGAGTTGTTGCTGTACATATTCAGAGCCATATCCCTGTAATGCTTAGAGAGGATCTTGTGTTATTGAAGTGTTGTGGTTGCAGGTTCACCTGCCTCCTCTAAAGCCTATTTTAGTGTAGCTCCTATAGGCCACCAAGTTCTAACGGTCAGTATCCAGATCATGTGTGTGAAATTCTTGATGGGGGCTCCTGAGTGGCGCAGAGGTCTAAGGCATTGCATCTCAGTGCTAGAGGCGTCACTACAGACCCTGATAGACCCTGATTCACAACTGGCCTTGATTGGAGTCCCATAGGGCGACGTACAATTGGGCCAGCATTGTTAGGGTTTGGCCGGGGTAAGCGGTCATGGTTAATAATAATAAAAGATGGGACTAAAATAGTGTATGAGATCATACAAACGATTTTCAATTCAAATTAAATTGTATTTGTCACATGCCGAATACAACCGGTGTAGACCTTAGAGTGAAAGGCGTACTTACAAGCCCTTAATCAATAATGCAGTTTTAAGATTTAAAGGTGAAGGTGAGGTGAAGAAATTATTGTTGATCAATAATGACAAACCTCCTGGCATTGACAACTGTCATGCCTTTAATCTGAGCCTAGAGAAGTGTTTGTCCTCAGGCCTGGTTCTAACAGCCAACCTATCATCTTACTGCCAGCATTTAGTAAACTGTTGGAAAAAATGGTGTTTGACCAAATACAATGCTATTTCTCTGTAAACAAATTAAGACTTTCAGAATGTTTATAGAGAAGGCCACTGAACATGCACTGGCACAGATGACTGATGATTGGTTTAAAGAAATGTATAATAAAAATATTTTGGTGCAGCCTTTAATATTAGTGACCATAACGTGTTGAAAAATCCTATGTGTTATGGCTTTTCAACCTCAGCTCTGAATCCACAATATGGCAATCTATCTAATAGAACCCAAGGGGGGTTTCTTTAATGGAAGCTTCTCTAATGTTAAACATGTAAAGTGTGGTGTACTGCATGGCAGCTCTCTTGGCCCTCTACTCTTTTCTATTTTTGTCCGTGATAAATACTGTAGATGCTCTGCTTTTTTTAATCAATCAAATGTATTTATAAAGCTCTTCTTACATCAGCTGATATCTCAAAGTGCTGTAAAGAAACCCAGCCTAAAACAGCAAACAATGCAGGTGTAGAAGCACCACTTTCCACAAAGCAAGCTCTAGTTTGGTCTTATCTTAATTATTGTCCAGTGAAAAGAAGGGGCAACTTAATCTGCCCAGAACAGCATGACACATTTATCTTTTCATTGTAATCAGAGGGCTAATATCAATACTATGCATGCCAGTTTCTCTTGGCTAAGAGTTGAGGAAAGACTAACTGTACATAACTCATGTCATCTGAGGGTCTGTTTCTGTTAGGAATCTGCCGATATGGATTCTTTCTACCATGACGACAACCTGGTATTTAGTGTTGGTAATCTGTTTTCTGCTGGTACCGACACCACCGGGACAACCCTGTGCTGGGGTCTGCTGCTAATGGCCAAGTACCCCCATATACAGGGTAAGGATTGATATAAACACAAACGCATGCACGCACACACACCACAGGAGGCTGCTGAGGGGAGGATGGCTCGTAACGGCTGGAATGGCGTGGTATCAAAAATATGGAAACCATGTGTTCAATTCCAGCCATTACTATGAGCTCGTCCTCCCCAATTAATGTGCCACCTGTGACACACAGACATGAAACAGTAAAGCACTCATGGTATTACATGTAAACATTGGCAAAGAGCCAGATTGAATAATATATTATGAAACTAGATAAGGATGGCTTGGTTAATGAAGGTTAAACGTTAACTGACTAACATCTTCCTCAGAACAGCCTCAATTCGTTGGAGCATGGACTCCAGAAAGTGTTGAATGCATTCCACAGAGATGTGGCCCATGTTGAATCCTGGTTGGCTGGATGTCCTTTGGGTGGTGGACCATTCTTGATACACACGGGAAACTGTTGAGTGTGAAAAACCCAGTGGCGTTGCAGTTCTTGATACAAACCAATGCGCTTGGCACCTTCACCATACCCCATTCAAAGGCACTTAAATCTGTTGTCTTGCCCATTCAACCTCTGAATGGAACGCATACACAATCCATGTCGCAAGACCCACTGGTTGACTCTTATTTATAAAACCCTCTTAAGCCTCACTCCCCCCTATCTGAGATATCTACTGCAGACCCCATCCTCCACATACAACACCCATTCTGCCAGTCACATTCTGTTAAAGATCCCCAAAGCACACACATCCCTGGGTTGCTCACCTTTTCAGTTCGCTGCAGCTAGCGACTGGAACGAGCTGCAACAAACACTCAAACTGGACAGTTTTATCCCAATCTCTTAATTCGAAGACACAATCATGGACAGTCTTACTGACAGTGTCTGCTTTGCGTGATGTGTTGTTGTCTCTACCTTGCCCTTTGTGCTGTTGTCTGTGTCCAATAATGTTAGTACCATGTTTTGTGCTGCTAGCATGCTGTGTTGTCATCTTAGGTCTCTCTTTATGTAGTGTTGTGTTCTCTCTTCGTGATGTGTGTTGTCCTATATTTATATACATTTTTATCCCCCGTCCCTTCAGGAGGCCTTTTGGTAGGCCGTCATTGTAAATAAGAATTTGTTCTTAACAGACTTGCTTAGTTAAAAAAAGTCTCAATTGTCTCAAGGCTTAAAAATCCTTTGTTAACCTGTCTCCCCCACTTCATTTACCCTGATTGAATTTGATTTAACAAAATACATCAATAAGGGATCATAGCTTTCACCTGGATTCAGCTGGTCAGTCTATGTCAGCGAAAGAGCAGGTGTTCTTAATGTTTTGTCTACTCAGTGTACATTTCACTGTATTAACTCCAACACTCCCTCCTTTCTGTCTCAGATCAGGTCCAGGAGGAGATCAGCAGGGTTATAGGAAGTCGTCAAACCTTGGTAGAGGACAGGAAGAACCTGCCCTACACGGATGCAGTGATCCATGAGACCCAGAGACTGGCCAATATTGCACCCATGTCCATCCCTCACACCACCAGCCGAGATGTCACCTTCCAGGGATATTTCATAAAAAAAGGTAAGATACCGGGGTATCCAAATCTCTTTGTTTATTTTGAGACCAACTTCAAATTGTATTTTTTCCTGAAGGGAAGTTACAGGTTCAAAAAACAATAAAAGAAATGCATATAAAGAGAAGCCCAATCCATTCCCCCCTTCAGTCCCTATCCAACCCCCGCATCCTCCTTCCACACCTGGAAACCATGCCTCCCACCCCGCCTGTATAAATTGATGGTTGGGATTACCGGATGCCAAGGTCATATTTTTCTATTGTAACATGTGAGCTGGGAGTCAGGAAGCAAGTTTAGGGAGTTAATCAATAAACGAAACATAATACAAAACAAGAACGAACAACGCACAGACATGAAACTGAAACAGAAACTCTAACGCCTGGGAAGGAAGCAAAGGGAGTAATATATGGAAGGTAATCAGGCAGATGGTGGTGTCCAGGTGAGTCTGAGGTGCTGGTGCGCGTAATGATGGTGACAGGTGTCTGTGTATAATAATGAGCAGCCTGGCGACCTAGTGCGCCGGAGAGGGAGTATACGTGACATCTATATTCTGTTCCAGTTAAAGGATTGTTCAGATTGAATTAAATCTGTGGACCATACTGTTTAAATGGCTTGCTCAGAATATAAGCTTTCCAAAAGTTGTTTATACATTATAGAGATCAGTCCTTCTGGGAACCCAGATCATGTATTTATAAATCCATCACTGGATGGTTTGGTAGTTGGGGTTCCCAAAGGAGTCTGTAGACCAGCATAGCTGACTTTAGTTGTAAATATAGAAAAAAAGGATTAGCCCGGTAATGTGTATGGATGCAAAAAGACGGCATCCAGATCACAACACATGATTGTGAAATATTGGAGTATGGGCGTGCCAGAAATATATATATATCCCTCCTGCAGCACTTTCGTTTCTCTCCTCCTCCTGGAGTAACAGAGGATGATCTGGACCTCACACCATCCGTGGGGTTCACCCACAATCCGTCACCTCACCAGCTGTGTGCTGTGAGCCGGGTCTGAGATTAGAACATGAAAATATTGGTGGGGCAAACTCAATCAAAAAAGTGACTATGCTGCGAAACCACTACACATTAAATGTACCATTATAATAAATAATCCCAGAAATGAGTTTGCGCGAAACACACAAACATTATTATATTTAGTTTATGATCGGTTCATAGGCACCTTCCAATATCTTTTACATTCAATAACACTGAAGACTACGGTAGTGGAACATATTTTTATAGAGTGAAGTCTATTTTACTTCATTTTCAGCATCGGTCTGCTGTATTGCTAAGTATTGCTAAGAGTATTGAAACGCAGTCCAACACGTTTTGAGGGTAGTTGCATCCGCCTGTCTGTTAATAAGATATTCCTGTTAAGAATAAAGCAACAAAGTTTATAAAGCTTCTCCTTCGTTTCAATCATTGCATCGTAAGTTCCATGGGTTACTAAAACAGGGTGTTATCCTGTTCTAACAGTGCCTAATAAAACAGGGTGTTATCCTGTTCTAACGGTGCCTATTAAAACAGGGTGTTATCCTGTTCTAACAGTGCCTAATAAAACAGGGTCTTATCCTGTTCTAACGGTGCCTATTAAAACTACTTTTTGACAACACCCCTTTTCTATTTGAACAAAACCTTCCATACATATTTGCCCATTGTAAAACTGCTCAGAAAGTGACTTATTAAATATTTATTAAATAAATCTTTTTGTTCAAGAAATTTGACAACCTGGTTGTAGATAAACCAAATGCAAATGTTATTGTTGCTGGGATTTACCACCGACCCCCCTGCTGCCATGGCGGATGCTATTGTTGCTATATCTGAGTGTTTAACACCTGTTCTGTCCTCAAAGTTGGTCATTTTAGGGGATTTGAATCTGGATTAGCTATCCCTGGCTTCAGATCAATTTAAGTTTATATGCATAGATTTGTATCTTACTCAATTGATCTCAAAACCCACATGGCCCTGTTAACTCTTCATTGATTGAGTTCATTCTTACTAATAACCCCCATAAATATTTGTGTAGTGGAGTATTTGCATATGATCTCAGTGATAATTGTCCCATAGGATGTATTAGAGATACTACACTGCAAAATACTAATCATGGTTTAATTAAGAAACTTTTTTTTAAATGTTTCTGCTGAAGGGTTTTTACATAACATGTTCTACTCTGATAAAACCACTGTCTCCTGTATTCCTGACCCTGAGTTTGCTCTAGAAAAGGTCTCCTCTATAAATAAATATATACACTACCGTTCAAACGTTTGGGGTCACTTAGAAATGTCCTTGTTTTTGAAAGAAAAGCTCATTTTTGTCCATTAAAATAACATCAAATTGATCAGAAATACAGTGTAGACATTGTCAATATTGGAAATGACTATTGTAGCTGGAAACGGCCGATTTAACTTCTTGACGCTACCCATCCCCTAAGTGGGATAATTGTCATCAGCACTCGCTGAATAGCATAGCGCCACAGTCAAATAATATGACAAAAAATATTCATATTCATGAAATCACAAGTGCAATATTGCAAAACACAGCTTAGCCTTTTGTTAAATCTGTCGTCTCAGATTTTGAAATTGTGCTTTAATAATATCCAAAATGTCCACAAACATGTCAAACGTTTTTTATAATCAATCCTCAGATTGTTTTTAAAATATACACTGCTCAAAAAAATAAAGGCAACACTAAAATAACACATCCTTGATCTGAATTAATGAAATATTCTTATTAAAGACTTTTTTCTTTACATAGTTGAATGTGCTGACAACAAAATCACACAAATTATCAAGTTTGCGGACGACACAACAGTGGTAGGCTTGATTACCAACAACGACGAGACGGTCTACAGGGGGGAGGTGAGGGCCATCGGAGTGTGGTGTCAGGAAAATAACCTCACACTCAACGTCAACAAAACTAAGGAGATGATTGTGGACTTCAGGAAACAGCAGAGGGAACACCCCCCTATCCACATCGATGGAACAGTAGTGGAGAGGGTAGTAAGTTTTAAGTTTCTCGGCGTACACATCACAGACAAACTGAATTGGTCCACCCACACAGACAGCATCGTGAAGAAGGCGCAGCAGGGCCTCTTCAACCTCAGGAGGCTGAAGAAATTCGGCTTGTCACCAAAAGCACTCACAAACTTCTACAGATGTACAATTGAGAGCATCCTGTCGGGCTGTATCACCGCCTGGTACGGCAACTGCTCCGCCACAACCGTAAGGCTCTCCAGAGGGTAGTGAGGTCTGCACAACGCATCACCGGGGGCAAACTACCTGCCCTCCAGGACACCTACACCACCCGATGTCACAGGAAGGCCATAAAGATCATCAAGGACAACAACCACCCGAGCCACTGCCTGTTCACCCCGCTATCATCCAGAAGGCGAGGTCAGTACAGGTGCATCAAAGCTGGGACCGAGAGACTGAAAAACAGCTTCTATCTCAAGGCCATCAGACTGTTAAAAAGCCACCACTAACATTGAGTGGCTGCTGCCAACACACTGACTCAACTCCAGCCACTTTAATAATGGGAATTGATGTAAAATATATCACTAGCCACTTTAAACAATGCTACTTAATATAATGTTTACGTACCCTACATTATTTATTTCATATGTATACGTATATACTGTACTCTATATCATCTAATGCAACTTTATGTAATACATGTATCACTAGCCACTTTAAACTATGCCACTTTGTTTACATACTCATCTCATATGTATATACTGTACTCGATACCGTCTACTGCATCTTGTCTATGCCACTCTGTACCATCACTCATTCATATATCTTTACACTTGTGTGTATAAGGTAGTAGTTTTGGAATTGTTAGCTAGATTACTCGTTGGTTACTACTGCATTGTCGGAACTAGAAGCACAAGCATTTCGCTACACTCGCATTAACATCTGCTAACCATGTGTATGTGACAAATACAATTTGATATGATTTGATTTGGAAATCAAATTTATCAACCCTTGGAGGTCTGGATTTGGAATCACACTCAAAATTAAAGTGGAAAACCACACTACAGGCTGATCCAACTTTGATGTAATGTCCTTAAAACAAGTCAAAATGAGGCTCAGTAGTGTGTGTGGCCTCCACGTGCCTGTATGACCTCCCTACAACGCCTGGGCATGCTCCTGATGAGGTGGCGGATGGTCTCCTGAGGGATCTCCTCCCAGACCTGGACTAAAGCATCTGCCAACTCCTGGACAGTCTGTGGTGCAACGTGGCGTTGGTGGATGGAGCGAGACATGATGTCCCAGATGTGCTCAATTGGATTCAGGTCTGGGGAATGGGCGGGCCAGTCCATAGCATCAATGCCTTCCTCTTGCAGGAACTGCTGACACACTCCAGCCACATGAGGTCTAGCATTGTCTTGCATTAGGAGGAACCCAGGGCCAACCGCACCAGCATACGGTACCTAATGGCAGTCAGGCTACCTCTGGCGAGCACATGGAGGGCTGTGCGGCCCCCCAAAGAAATGCCACCCCACACCATGACTGACCCACCGCCAAACCGGTCATGCTGGAGAATGTTGCAGGCAGCAGAACGTTCTCCACGGCGTCTCCAGACTCTGTCACGTCTGTCACATGTGCTCAGTGTGAACCTGCTTTCATCTGTGAAGAGCACAGGGCGCCAGTGGCGAATTTGCCAATCTTGGTGTTCTCTGGCAAATGCCAAACGTCCTGCACGGTGTTGGGCTGTAAGCACAACCCCCACCTGTGGACGTCGGGCCCTCATACCACCCTCATGGAGTCTGTTTCTGACCGTTTGAGCAGACACATGCACATTTGTGGCCTGCTGGGGGTCATTTTGCAGGGCTCTGGCAGTACTCCTCCTGCTCCTCCTTGCACAAAGGCGGAGGTAGCGGTCCTGCTGCTGGGCTGTTGCCCTCCTACGGCCTCCTCCACGTCTCCTGATGTACTGGCCTGTCTCCTGGTAGCGCCTCCATGCTCTGGACACTACGCTGACAGACACAGCAAACCTTCTTGCCACAGCTCGCATTGATGTGCCATCCTGGATGAGCTGCACTACCTGAGCCACTTGTGTGGGTTGTAGACTCCATCTCATGCTACAACTAGAGTGAAAGCACCACCAGCATTCAAAAGTGACCAAAACATCAGCCAGGAAGCATAGGAACTGAGAAGTGGTCTGTGGTCACCACCTGCAGAATCACTCCTTTATTGGGGGTGTCTTGCTAATTGCCTATAATTTCCACCTGTTATCTATACCATTTGCACAACAGCATGTGAAATGTATTGTCAATCAGTGTTGCTTCCTAAGTGGACAGTTTGATTTCACAGAAGTGTGATTGACTTGGAGTTACATTGTGTTGTTTAAGTGTTCCCTTTATTTTTTTGAGCAGTGTATATTCGATAATATATCAACCGGGAGTGTAGGTTTTTCAATAGGACAGGGAGAAACAATGACCCCTTTACTCTTTTGTGCAAAACTCACTCTGAGAGGCCCCACCTATCCACTTACGCAATGTGATCTTTCTCGCTCATTTTTCAAAATAAAAGCCTGAAACTGTCTAAAGACTGACACCTTAGGGAAGCCATAGAAAAAGGAACCTGGTTGATATCCCCTTAAATGGAGGATAGGCATGCATAGGAACAGAAGTTTCAAAATAAGAGGCACTTCCTGATTGGATTTTCCTCAGGTTTTCACCTGCAATATCATTTATGTTATACTCACAGACAATATTTTGACAGTTTGGACACTTTAGTGTTTTCTATCCTAATCTGACAATTATATGCATATTCTAGTTTCTGGGGCTGAGAAATAGGCAGTTTCAAATGGGTACATTCTTTCCAAAAACGAAAATACTGCCCCCTACACGCCAAAGGTTAATGGAACATCTACATAGGCGTAAATAGGCCCATTATCAGCAACCATCACTCCTGTGATCCAATGCCACATGTTAGCTAATTCAAGTTTATAATTTTAAAAGGCTAATTGATCATTAGAAAACCCTTTTGCAATTATGTTAGCACAACTGAAAACTGTTGTACTGATTAAAGAAGCAATAAAACTGGCCTTCTTTTGACTAGTTGAGTATCTGGAGCATCACCATTTGTGGGTTTGATTACAGTGTTACGTTCGTAGCCGGAATGAGGAGACCAAGGTGCAGCGTGGTAGGCGTACATCTTTCTTTTATTGATGACACCGAAAAAATAACAAATACAAAATGAAACGCACAGTTCTGTAGGGCTGGAAAGCAACAATACAAAAACAAGATCCCACAAACTAAGGTGGGGAAAAAGGGCTGCCTAAGTATGATCCCCAATCAGAGACAACGATAGACAGCTGCCTCTGATTGGGAACCATATCCGACCAACAAAGAAATAGACAAACTAGAATGCCCACCCAAATCACACCCCAACCTAACCAAATAGAGAAATATAAAGGCTCTCTAAGGTCAGGGCGTGACATACACGCTCAAAATGGCCAGAAACAAAGACCTTTCTTCTGAATCTTGTCAGTTAAAACAAATCAAATTTTATTTATCACATACACATGGTTAGCAGATGTTAATGCGAGTGTAGAGAAATGCTTGTGCGTCTAGTTCCGACAATGCAGTAATAACCAACAAGTAATCTAACCTAACAATTCTTGTTCTGAGAAATGAAGTCTATTCCATCCGAGAAACTGAGATCTCGTACACCGCTGTGTACTTCTCCCTTCACAGAACAGCGCAAACTGGCTCTAACCAGAATCGAAAGGAGTGGGAGGCCCCCGGTGCACAACTGAGCAAGAAGACAAGTACATTATTGTCTAGTTTGAGAAACAGATGCCTCAAGTCCTCAACTGGCAGCTTCATTAGATAGTACCTGCAAAACACCAGTCTCAACGTCAACAGTGAAGAGGTGACCACGGGATGTTGGCCTTCTAGGCCCGTTCTGTGAGCTTGTGTGGCCTACCACTTTGCGGCTGGGACAGGTCTGGCAGGGCAGAAATCGAACGAACTGACTTGTAAAGGTGGCATCCTATGACGGTGCCACATTTACAGTCACTGAGCTCTTCAGTAAGGCCATTCGACTGCCAATGGTTGTCTATGGAGATTTTATACCCCTGTAAGCAACGGGTGTGGCTGAAATAGCCGAATCCCCTAATTTGAAGGTGTGTCCACATATTTTAGTATATATAGTGTATATACATTAAATCAAATAGCCTAGTACAAACACTAAAACTTTTCAAATCAAAAGGCTAATGCACAGAACAACGTGGACAGTCGGGTGCATCTCAAATTCAGTACCATTGGACAGCAAGATAATAAACTAAAGCACTGATCATCAGGAATGAGATCAGAATGAGTGCTAAGACTTGTTACATGAATTAAATAGGTTGCCAAGAATACAAAACTAAAACAATCTGTTCCAATTCAAAGGCCTGATTAACATGACATCAATAACGCAGCCACATCCTGAGTCCCCGGTGCCGACACATTCAGGAATCAGAAGATGGTTTACCATTTAGTTTAAAAGCTCTAACAAAGGCCAAGAGAACAAGTAACACTTTCAGTGGAAAACAAAAATCCACTTTGGCCCCAAAGACTTCTGTTTTCAAAGATGTAGACTACGCTGCAATACTTGGTCATTTTAAGGAGAAAAACTACTTAGCCTACATTTGAACACCATCGCAATAAGCTTCAGGCATCTGTGGCATTGTGTTGTGTAACAAAAACTGCACATTTTAGAGTGGTCTTTTATTGTCCCCAGCAGAAGGTGCACCTGTGTAATGATCAAGCTGTTTAATCAGAATCTTGATATGCCACACCTGTCAGGTGGATGGCAAAAGAGAAATGCAGATTTAGAAAACAATTAGCTTTTTCTGCATATGGAACATTTCCAGCATCTTTAATTTCAGCTCATGAAACATGGGACTTTACAACGTTTTACATGTTGTGTTTATATTTCTGTTCAGTATATTTAGGATGCAAGTATGGGTATTCAGACACATTCTATTAATTTTATTTAAGGGAGGTGGGGGGGTGAACTCCGACCTTGGGGGGGGTCCACAGAAACTATGTTACGCCAGTGTCTATAGATACTGATAAAGACAACCTGAAGTCGGTTTACTTTTGAGGAAGAACACAAGTCATGTTTTGTGGATAAAATGTGTCAGAGGTCTCTTCTGTCGACAAACATTTATTTTTAAAGCTGTTGCAAATAGAACATAATGTATTTGCAACTTCAACATTTTTTTAACAAATGGAATGCTTGAGTCATGAAGTCCTTTGGGAAGAAAACATTAGCCAGCTAAAAGCAGGTATAATGTGCTGAAGTCCATTCTATAATTTGACTTACTGAATGTTTTCAAACCTGATGAAAATGAAAACATTTGAACAACATTAGCCAGATTAAACAATCTTACAGATCACATCAACAACCTAGGACTGGGTGGTATGGCCAAAATATATATTAGCATTTATTATTATAATAAAAGTTCTACATTTGCTGTACGAGTTGTGCATTACCCTAGGGTGGCCACATACATTCTAAATGATTTCATTTAGGCTTTTCCATTTGGATTATTTTATACTCTTCAACTAAACTTCAACCAGAAGTTGATCTCATTTGAGATCATTCCCACTCTGCCACATAGTGCTGCATGATACAGGCGAAATATTTTTTACAAAATATTGCAACTGTGATTTGACTTGCAATTTAGATCAAAACACTTGGTTGAACTGTTGGTACATGTTCTAATTCTATATTTAGAATGTGATAGTGGGCAAAGAGCCAGGAGGTGTTCAAAGAATTAGAATACTAACAGGAACTCTATGGAGGAAATACTGTAGATCCATTCTTGTGTTACTGTTCTATTATTCTTAAACTCTGCATCAATGAAAAGGGCTCGTAAGCAAACATTTCTCAGTAAAGTCTACACCAGTTGTATTCGGCACATATGACAAGTACAATTTGATTTGATTTCATCTTGAATGACAAACCAAGAAGCTGACCCTGGGACTGTATTCTTGATTGACAAACCATAAATATGATCCTTTGTGTAGGGGGTGGGGGAATAACTTCATTGGATCTCTGTGGGGGTAAGGGCACATCCAATAAAGAATAGGATTCTAACATCCAAGTTTGGTCTCTCAAGTTTAGCTGGAATTTAGCCCGAAAGGATTTGAGAAATATTGGTTGATGATAGGTTGATGAAAGCAAACTTTGTACATACAGTGGAGAGAACAAGTATTTGATAACCTGCAAAATCGTCAGTGTTTCCTACTTATAAAGCATGTAGAGGTCTGTCATTTTTATCATAGGTACACTTCAACTGTGAGAGACTGAATCTAAAACAAAAATCCAGAAAATCACATTGTATGATTTTTAAGAAATTAATTTGCATTTACGGGGTCAGTGTATTCAAACCTGCTGCCATAGACAATGGCCAAGATTATGTTGGAGATTGTGTAATTTAGAGGCTGGGTGGTGTCAAATGCTGTACCTGTGATAAAAAACAAGGAAAATGAAAAATGAAAATAATCATGAGGCCTACTGCCTGGATTCCATAAACCATGTGATTCAAACTAGAAAAGTGGATTCTTGACCAGGCCCGGTTGAAAAATGTGCCATTTTAGCAATACAGCCCAATGATTCCTGGTGATCTCTGTGAAAATGTTCTTATTCAAGATAGATTGGGTGACAACAGTTACTGTTTGCAGGCCTATGAAATCACATAAGTCTATGGCCAAAGGGGTTCAGTCATAGGAGCAGCACACCACCCTGCATCCGACTGCTGGCTTGCTTCTGAAGCTAAGCAGGATTGGTCCCTGGATGGGAGACCAGATGCTGCTGGAAGTGGAGTTAGAGGGCCAGTAGGGGGCACCCTTTCCTCTGGTCTAACAAAATATCCCAATGTCACAGGCCAGTGGGGACGTTGCCCTGTGTAGGGTGCAGTTTTTCAGATGGGACGTTAAACGTGTGTCCTGACTCTCTGTGGTCACGAAAGATCCCATGGGACCAGTGGAGGCTGGTGACTTGAAAAATTGAGGAGGATGGGAGTGAGAGGGCTACTTACATTGTTGGAATGGGATCACATCAGTGATTGAATGAGGGTATGTGGCATGAGTTGAGGTGTTCAGAGGCTTGACCAGTGCAGGACAGGATTTTACTGGGAACTAAAAACAATAACACAAGACACTACACAGTTAGACAAAAGAGCTAAGAATGAGGTAGTCCAAGCAAGGAGTAAAATCTTTGATGTGTAATAATGTGATTGTGTATGAGATTGACTCTACATACAGTAATGAGAGGAAATTGATAGGGGTACTCACAGTGCTTGGAAGGGAAACATTCAATGTTCAGTGGATGAGAGGGCAGTTGAGACGTTGTGGCTTCAGTTCATGTCAGGAGAAAGTTAACAATGGTAGTGGAGTATTCATCACCTCATAAATCAGGTAACGAGGGGACATAGCTGTAAATCCAAATAGCAGGTACGTTCCATTACAGCTGTGCCTTTGTAGGTTTGGACGAGTTTCTCTATGAAGTTAAACTCAGACATCTCAAAATTCATAAAGTCAAAACACAGACTGCGCATCTCTCCCACTTGACACATCAAAGTAGCCCAAGAAACATTCCTGAATAAAGCCTGATCATCCACATACCTGAGGGTAACTGACAACTGAAAGCAGACTGGTGGCCAGTGGTGTAGGTTTAGCCGGTGTGGTCGCACCAGAGCCTGCAACATACATGGGCCCTGGTGCCACCCTAAAACGGATGGCACTGTGATAGCAAACTGGATGTAGTTTGAGTAGAGTGTTGGAGGCTATTTTATAAATGACATCGCCAAAGTCAAGGATCGGTAGGATAGTCAGTTTTACGAGGGTATGTTGAGCAGCATGAGTGAAGGATGCTTTGTTGCAAAATAGGAAGCCAATTCTAGATTTAACTTTGGATTGGAGATGTTTGATGTGAGTCTGGAAGGAGAGTTTAAAGTCTAGCCTGACACCTAGGTATTTATAGTTGTCCACATATTCTAAGTCAGAACCGTCCAGAGTAGTGATGCTGGACGGGCGGGCAGGTGCGGGCAGCGATCGGTTGAAGAGCATGCATTTAGTTTTACTAGCATTTAAGAGCAGTTGGATGCCACGGAAGGAGTGTTGTATGGCATTGAAGCTCATTTGGAGGTTTGTTAAAAGTGTCCAAAGGGGAAAATGTATACAGAATGGTGTTGTCTGTGTAGAGGTGGATCAAAGAATCACCCTCAGCAAATAAATTGTATAATTGATGTTATAAACTGGGTGGTTCGAGCCCTGAATGCCGACTGGCTGACAGCCGCGGTATATCAGACCGTATACCATGGGTATGACAAAACATTTATTTTTACTGCTCTAATTACGTTGGTAACCAGTTTATCATAGCAATAAGGCACCTTGGGGATTTGTGGTATATGGCCAATATACCACGGTTAAGGACTGTGTCCATGCACTCCGCGATGCATCG